>NC_064753.1:9314929-9474929 GCF_011397635.1 Epinephelus fuscoguttatus
GGCGGCACGGTGGTGTGGTGGTTAGCACTCTCGCCTCACAGCAAGAGGGTTGCCGGTTCGATCCCGGGTGTGGGAGCCCTTCTGTGTGGAGTTTGCATGTTCTCCCCGTGTCAGCGTGGGTTCTCTCCGGGCAGTCCAAAGACATGCAGATTGGGGACTAGGTTAATTGATAACTCTAAATTGTCCGTAGGTGTGAATGTGAGCGTGAATGGTTGTTTGTCTCTATGTGTCAGCCCTGCGATAGACTGGCGACCTGTCCAGGGTGTACCCTGCCTCTCGCCCGATGTAGCTGGGATAGGCTCCAGCCCCCCTCCGCGACCCTCAAGAGGATGAAGCGGTTAGAAGATGAATGAGTTCAAATGTCTAAATGGTTTGGTAAAAGCACATTGGCATTTGGACCTGAATGCACCAGAATGGCTTCTGGGCAACACCAAATATGCACAGAGCAGATTTATATGGCTGCACTGCATTGACTTCAATTGCATTTTAGAACTAAATTTAAATCCTGTTAATGACATATAAAGCCCTTTGAGGTTTGGATCCCTTGTACATTTCTGATCTCTTAACCCCGTATTCTGTAAACCACGATGGGACAGCCTTCACTTAACTTAAGCTCATCATGTCTTCTATTGAACTTGACTTTGTATTATTCACATTTATGTGAAAAAGAAAGGCACTTAATAATCGTTTAGAGAAGACCTATATAAATAAAGGTTACTTACTACTACCACTACTACCACTACAACTACTGCTACTACTACTACTATCACAGACACCACAATAAGTTTACTTTCGTCAGAACCCAATGAAACACAATCAGGCAAGGCACTGGTCATTGTGTAGGTGTATGCCTAGGAGTACCTTCCTAGTCGATGTAATGTGAAAACCATATTCTCCTGTTTACCTTGCACTCATTGAAACCAAAGACAAAAACTGTCTTGTGATAACATTCCAGAGTTGTAAATTTCTGCCTCTGAGTATTAAAAAGCACTGAGCAGTGTTTTTGCATCCAATAGCCTTCAAACTCTTTGATCTGTTACTAAAACTGAGCTTCCTGGATGATATTTCATGTTTCATCAGTATCTGAAGCTACACACCCACACAAACGCAGCCCTTCGCGTTGTTCTACTGCAGGAATGTTTGCAGTCAGAGTGCCCACTAAGTTTAAATGCATCAACTACATGCTGATGAAAATTCCTTTCTAAATCAATACATTTCTATTTTTCTGAATTTTTTTTTTTTTTTTTTTTTTTTTTTTTGAGGTGATTCCGTAGGTCCTGAAGAAATTTAAGGGGAAAAGAAAATGGCAGTAAATATGAAAGCTCCTTATTGTTGCTGCACACTGGCCTTCAGAAAGGGTTCAGTCCTCCTTATGATATTGCCATGAAGCATCCTGGACTGTGATTGATTTTGGATCTTCATCAAGAACCAAGCCCGCAGCCATTGGGGATAAAATTGGAAATCTATATCCCATTCAGATACTGCTGAGTTCTGGCTATTGGAGAGGACATGAGAAGAGTTCATCCTAGTTTTAAACATTCAACTTGTTTTGTGGGAGATATAATTTGGGAAACAGGAGCATTGCAAGGGATCAGCATTAGCACCATGGTGGCTCCCTCACAGGTTATTAATTCATCTCAGTCCACACATTTCCTGTAGCTCTGACAACTGTAGTATTAATGTCATTTTTGCTGTTGTGGTTATTCTTCCAAGCTCTGCTGGCATCAAGAGGATTGTCAAAGCATGCATTAGGCCAATTAATAATGGACACAATTTGTTCCCTTTCTTCCATCAGTAGAAAGTTACATTATATAGAGAGATAAAGAAGGTAGTAGCGAGAGGCGGTGAGACTGGAGGTGAACTCTGAAGTTTGCCTGAAAAGCAGAAGCCAAATTTTAACATAGTTGGTATGAGGCCAAAAGCATTACAGAAATGACTTGAATAGAGCAACACATTAAATCTAATGCTGCTCTGTGTGCCATTTTTTTCCTACCCTTTCTTCTGAGCAAATGTCTTAATCTATGAATTAAAAATGGGGCCTTAAATCCATTACAGACCTCCCTCCCTTCCTCAGCCGCAATGCCTCTGGAGGAGTCAAAGAGCTTTCTTATTAAGACAGATAAGCGAGAGGAGGAGGGAGTGAAAAGAGGAGAAGGGGAAGTTAGAAGAGGGACGGCAAGGCAAGAGAAGGGAGAGGGTCTGCGAATTAATTATTTCTCACCGGATTAAGACCAATTTGATGGAATGGCGTATGCGTGTACGTGTGTGTGTGTGTGCGTGCATGTTGCAAGGGGATTAAATGTAAGGGAGTCTGAAGCATGTGGGGTAGGCAGAGTTATTCTGAGGAGCAAGGTCAGGGACTAGCTCACACCACCATATTTAGTTGTGATGATGGTGACTTAATTCTAGTTATCATGGGCTGAGTATTAACCTAAACAGAGTGACAACAGACCAAAGTAACCATATGCAGAAGAACCGTAAAAAATAATGACAGACATGATATACTGATAGACTGGTGAAAACTCACACTCTTAGGTAAAGATGACAAATAGTAAGAGAGCAACTAAACTAAGAGTCCCTGCTGGAATGTGTGCAAAGGATGTGGGGCGGTGGGGTTAAGCATATATGTTGCACTCTTGGACTCATCACACTCACAACAGCTGGCAAGCTGTGCAAATAATTTGGATTTGTGTAGCTCTGGTATCCAATGACTGTAATGGAGAATGAGAACACAACCGAACTTAGAGAGACGGCTTTGACACAATTAACCCTTTTGTTCTTCACAAATGTGCGTCATTCTTTCCCTTTATGGCCTTAGTTGGGCCCTTTAGGTTCTATGCTCGGACCAATCCTATTTACTCTATATATGCTTCCTTTAGGTAACATCATTAGAAATCACTCTGTAAATTTCCATTGTTATGTGGATGATACACAGTTGTATTTCTCTATGAAGCCAGAAGAAAGTAATCAATTAACTAAACTTCATAATTGCCTTAAAGCCAATTAGGCCTATCCTGACCCGAAAAGATGCAGAAAAATTGGTCCACGCTTTTGTTACCTCTAGACTGGATTACTGTAACTCTCTATTATCAGGTAGCTCTAGTAAGTCCTTAAAAACTCTCCAGCTAATTCAGAATGCAGCAGCACGTGTACTAACAGGAACTAAGAAACGTGATCATATTTCCCCTGTTTTAGCTTCTCTGCACTGGCTCCCTGTAAAATCCAGAATTTAATTTAAAATCCTACTGTTAACTTATAAAGCTCTAAATGGTCAAGCTCTGTCATATCTTAGAGAGCTCATAGTGCCATATTATCCCACCAGAACTCTGCGCTCTGAGAACGCAGGGTTACTCGTGGTCCCTAAAGTCTCCAAAAGTAGATCAGGAGCCAGAGCCTTCAGCTATCAGGCTCCTCTCCTGTGGAATCATCTTCCTGTTACGGTCTGGGAGGCAGACACCGTCTCCACATTTAAGGCTAGACTTAAGACTTTCCTCTTTGATAAAACTTATAGTTAGGGCTGGCTCAGGCTTGCCCTGTACCAGCCCCTAGTTAGGCTGACTTAGGCCTAGTCTGCCGGAGGACCCCCTATAATACACCGGGCACCTTCTCTCCTTCTCTCTCTCTCTCTCTCGCTCTCTCGTGTCCTATTACTGTATCTTGCTAACACGGCCATTCTGGATGTCACTAACTCGGCTTCTTCTCCAGAGCCTTTGTGCTCCACTGTCTCTCAGGTTAACTCATATCACAGCGGTGCCTGAATAGTGTGACGTGTGTGGTTGTGCTGCTGCCATGGTCCTGCCAGATGCCTCCTGCTGCTGCTGTTATCATTAGTCATACTTCTACTGTTATTATACACATATGATTATTGTCAGATATGTATACTATCAGATATTAATATATTATTATTAATTATAATATTATTACCTTATTAATGTTGTTGTAAACTACTGTCATTACCGTCTGTCCTGCATCTGTCTCTCTCTCTGTCTCTCTCTCTGTCTCTCTCTCTCTCTCTCAGTCTCATTGTGTCATATGGATTACTGTTAATTTACCATGCTGATCTGTTCTGTGAGACATCTATTACACATCTGTCTGTCCTGGAAGAGGGATCCCTTCTCAGTTGCTCTTCCTGAGGTTTCTACCGTTTTTTTCCCCTGTTAAAGGGGTTTTTTTGGGAGAGTTTTTCCTTATTCGCTGCGAGGGTCCAAAGAACAGAGGGATGTCGTATGCTGTAAAGCCCTGTGAGGCAAATTGTGATTTGTGATATTGGGCTTTATAAATAAAATTGATTCAATTGAAATTGAGTTGTAGAACAAATGCTGTGTTGCATATGCAGTTTAGAAAGGGGTCCTGCAGTAAAAAATATGCACAGACAATAATTACTGTAAAGCATCAAACCCTAACCCATTCGATGATAATGCTGAAAACTGACTATGCGTGTCAGTAACATGTTCTGGGATTGCACTTTCACGCGTTTAGATCTTACACTGTAACTCCTGTATCTTTTTAACCTGGATCCTATTTTTGCATGTATTTGTGTTAAAGTAACATGTGGGAACAACAATTTTTAAAATAGGTTCATAATGGGGCGTCGGTGGATTAGTGGATAGAGCAGGAGCCCCATGTACAAGGCTGTTGCCGCAGTGGACCGGGTTCGAGTCCAGCCTGTGGCCCTTTGCTGCATGTCATCCCCCCCTCTGTCTCTCTCTCTCTCTCTCTCTCCCTCTCACACTTGTCTGTCCTGTCCATTAAAGGCAAAATTCATAAATGAGTGAGAGCGTTGCAGCTGGCATCCACAGAAAAGGCATGGGCATGTTCCCACCATTGATGTACATCAAATCAAAGTGCTTGTTTTTGCCACTGACAGGATATAGTTGTTACTGTTAGAGTCTGACAACGTTACAGAGAGGACCCTGCAGAGAAATAAAATTTCTTTATTTATTTCTTTTACTTACCTTTTCCTCATTGTTTTGTGCTTTGTGACCAAGTCTTGCTAAAGGAGAAGTCTCATTTTGTGACTTCTTGCAAGAAGACAACAGTAACGGCGAGTGAGAGTTCGAGATGGCTGCCGGTAGTAGTCTGTTGTGCTGAAGTTCAGAAAGCAATCTTCTACTGTTGTCTTTCTTTAACCAGTCATCTCCTGGGAGATTTCAGAATGAGACTTCTTGAGCCAGACCAGCGAAAGGACACGAAAATCATTTCATTTCACTGTAGGGTCCTTTTTGTAATGGTGTCACACACTCATAATAACAATCTGAGCCTGTTCATTGATGTAAAATGACAGTGCACACACGCTCCGCGTCATTACACTGCAGCCTGTTTCACAGCGGACGGCTGCAGCATGCTCTCTTAATACTGGACAAATGTCAAAAAACTGTTGTTCCCATGAGTCACTTGGACCAAAAAACAAGGAAAACTGGGGTCCAGGTCAAAAATTACTGAATTCACCCTTTGGCAGATAGATCTTTCTCCGTCAAAACTGGAAACCTGTTCTCCTCCTCTGCTCCCGTCACATGTGGTGTACCCCATGGCTCCATCTTGGGAACCATCTTATTTGCCTTTTATATGCTCCCTTTAGGCTCCATCTTCCATAAATACATTATCTCCTACCATTGCTATGCAGATGAAATTCAGCTTTACCTCCCATTAGAAGCAGGTGATAACAACAACAACAACAACAACAACAACAACAACACAGTTAGGTCCCTCAACTGCCTCCAAGGTGTGAAATCTTAGATAGCAAAAACTTGTCTTCAATTAAATGATCGTAAGACAGAAGTGGTCTTATTTGGCCCCTCCAACTCCATCTGGGGTATCGCAAACCACCTTGGGCCCCTTGCGCCTAACCCCCATGCCCAAGCCAGGAATCTTAGTGTTATTTTGTTTTCCAAATTTTAAAGCTGAATCAAAGATGACACTGTTGTAAAAGGTTGCTTTTTCCACTTTAGAAATATTGCCAAACTCTAACCGATCCTCTCGTTTAATGACCTGAAGATAGTGATGGATGCCCTGATTTCCTCTGGTTTGGATTACTGTAATGCTCTGTATGTGGGAATAAGCCAGTCATCCTTATCTTGCTTGCCGTTGGCACAGAATGCTGCTGCTAGAAAACAGACCACATCACATCTGTACTAGCATCCCTGCACTGTCACTGTCACCTGTCAAGTTTCGGTCTGAATTTAAGGTCCTGCTGTTTGTTTTCAAAGCCTTAAATTGCCTGGCACCCAATTACATCTCTGAGCTTCTCTGCCCTCTTTCCAACACAAGACCTCTCAGATCTTCAGACCCGTTGTTCTTGGCCACATTTGAGACCAAGGTGGAAGGGCGATCATGCCTTTGCAGTAGCAGCCCCAAAGCTTTCGAATGGTTTACCCTTTTCAAATAAGAGTTCCCCCTCTGTAAACACATGAAAATCTAAACTGAAGACCCACATGTTTTTAAGGCCTTTGACTGTCCTTAAGGTTTCTCTTTTATCTATTCTGTATTCTATGTATTCTACTATTCTGTGCTTTATTTTCTTTTTCATTCATTTGAAAAAGATTTACTATTTGGGCATGTTTTTGGGATTGTTGTGTTATCTCTCTTACATTTTGTTAACATTCATTCATCTTCTAACCGCTTCATCCTCTTGAGGGTCGCAGGGGGGCTGGAGCCTATCCCAGCTGACATCGGGCGAGAGGCAGGGTACACCCTGGACAGGTCGCCAGACTATCGCAGGGCTGACACATAGAGACAAACAACCATTCACACTCATATTCACACCTACGGACAATTTAGAGATATCAATTAACCTAGTCCCCAGGCTGCATGTTTTTTGCATGTTTTTGGACTGTGGGAGCCAGAGTGCCCGGAGAGAACCCACGCTGACACGGGGAGAACATGCAAACTCCACACAGAAGGGCTCCCACGCCCGGGATTGAACCGGCAACCCTCTTGTGAGGCGAGAGTGCTAACCACCACACCACCGTGCCGCTGCTGTTAACATGTTATGTTATTTTACTTGTTTTATTGTACAGCGCTTTGGTCAACTCTGGTTGTTTTTAAACATGCTTTATAAATACATTTGATTTTATTTGATTTGATCAATTGGGTCCAGAGGCCATTCAGTTTTTGAATAAGCTTGATGCCCGATGCAGCGCTGGACTGTTTTTGTTATTTATGTTCTAAAAAGTCCATTAAGCCCATCTTGCGAATTAATTAATAAAATTGTTTCGATTCTTCCATTAGCTTATAGCTCAGCCATCAAAAAATTAATCATCAAACACTCAATTTGTCCTTTGTTCCTGCAACCTTAAATAGTCACACTGCTGGTCAGTGGGCTGCAGTGACTTTTACTACACAAAACCTTTTACTATACACAACTGGATAGAACGGAAACAATCAGGCATTTTTGAGAAATACTTTTTGATGCAAATAACCAATATTTATCTGTCACAACAACATATTTATTCCACCTTAAAGCTTTTTGTTTCTTCTCAATACTTTGTGTTCACCCACAATACATTGTGTGCATCTTTGTATGATTTTTGTGTCTGTCCTCTTCCTTTTGCCTCAACTCATTCATTTACTTTCTTTTTTTAAATATGTTCGAAATAAAGAATCAATCAATCAGTCAATAAAAAAAGAGTGTTCTTTTGCTTCAGAATTGATCCTTAATGTGAGATGTTTAATTTTGCATTTATTATTTAAATAGTGATCGAACTTTCACAAGAAATAATGTCTTCCCTGTTGTCATGCAAAGGCACTTAGTGCTACAAAAATACATCATGTGAAACATGATTCACATGGAATGCCAAACTATTACACAGGAACACAATGGTTTTAGGAGGCAATGTGACATATGCCGGAAAACAAATTCAAATCAAGTAAAATCAATTAAAAAGTGCTAACCTGTGACATTGACATAGACTGTGGTGAAGGCCGCCAGTGGTACAGCAGCAACATTCTGAGCTCGGACCCGCAGCATGAAGTTCCTGGTTGTCTCATAGTCCAGGGGCTCTGCCACAAGGATGGAGGCTGACCCATCTTCCCGGTTGGGGGTTAAGTAGAAGCGGACAGGCATGTTGGTCTCTGGGACCATCCCGTCTTCCAAGTTGTAAGTTACCCTGGGATCTCCAAGAGGGGAGGTAGCTTTGATTGTCTGTTTGGAACCAAGAAGAGGATTCCAGGTAAAATTTAAATATTATAAGATATCTCACTAATTTTAGCCTGAATATTATAGTTAGACTTTAAGTAATGGTCTACAGCCAGTACTGGTTCAATGAAAGCCATGTCAGTTGTTGCAGATGGCATGATGTAACATACCACAACAAATGGCAGCTACACTGACATCCTGGGAGTTGTTCTATTAGTCTGTCAGCAACAAATAGTCACACATACTGTAGTTGTATGTCCATGCTAACATATGGGTATACACTTGGTCATATCACATATTAGCAATTATGCAATTACTTTTTTTTAACTTTTGGAATAAATTTAAATGAATTAAGCCCATGACCACTTCCTTGTGAAAGTGAGAGATGAATCTAAAAAACTGACAATAATTTGCATTTGACTGAAATACTGCATGTTTCCAATTATCAATTTCAAGAGCTGGAAAAAATGCTGAATGCCAGCAAGAAGCCTAAGGACAGGAACAGAAATGAGGACAGCTGCCACTGTGCTTCAATGGATGTGTGCATTCTAAACAGTGAAAAATGATCTGCCTGATGAAAAAAAGTGTTTTATACCCCATGATAATGAACACTAAAATATTAAGGCAGTAAGTCTCAAACTGTTAGACTAGACAACAACCCACTGATATCCTGTGGGATCAAAGGGAAATACACTCTGCTCTTCATTCTGCATTCTCCATAAACTAATTAAGGAGAGGCCATTCACAGCTGATGCCATATACACCCCAATTAAAATCAAAAATGCCATCTTGGACATGATGCGGCTTGCCTAAGGGTGACCTAGCTGTATCCATTCAACCTGCAAAGCATAGCAGTTACAATAATGAGACATCCTATCAGGCATGCAGAATTGGCAAACATGCCTGACTACTGTATGTGCTGATTTAGGCTATAAAAACCTCAAATTTCCATGGTAGAGCTATTACAGCCCGCTGAGAGTCATTGCATCTTTGCATAACAGCCAAATCAACACTGAACTACCATCTCGATTAATACACTGTACTGCAGGGACCACATTCTCCCTTTCCCCTTGCTCTATCAGCGCATCTCACAAACACATTCACATGTTCATGCACACGCATTCTCATGTAAAGTACTCTCCTCTGTCTTTTCATTTCCATCTCTTGGTTTAAAATATTCATCAGCAACTTTAATGGACTTAATTGCTTTCAAGAGATCCTTAGAAAATACTGTTGATTAGATGAAAACGTTTTAGTGGCGTGAAAAGGCAATGCCTGTGAATAATCAAATGACTTGACACTTAAGGATCCATCGTAATTAGGGCTTCTTGATTATGGCAAAAACCATAATCGTGATTATTTTGGTCAATATTGAGATCACAATTATTTAACATGATTACTCACTGACTTTGGAAACATCATGCATTTATTAAACTTTAAACAAAAACGTGTCTTTTCAACAGCAGATTTTATTTGACCTAAAATATAATCTTACTGTACGTGATTGGCCATAAGTCTTACTATAACAGTTAAGGCACTTAAATATTTGCACATTGTCTATAAAAAAAAATAAAAAACAAAAACAAATAACACAAATGCCAATAATGTAATGTAGTCTAATGTAAATCTCCATCGTTTGACTCTGACCTGTTGATAATTCCTGAACTGCAGCTTGTGATCGTTTATACAGAGCAGACACAAAGGACTGACTTAAACGCACATCTGAAGGCACATTGTAGTGGGCTCGAGCACTTGACTAAATGCTTTAATACGTTAATATTCTCTATGATGTACAGTTTGTGCAAGTGTGGCAGGATATTAGCAGCAAGTAACAAGCTGTAGCATTAGTTATTACTTTGGCACAGTCAAAATCTGCAGAAGGGGGCTGTCTGAACGCTGTAGGGAGAAGGACTCACCTTCTAATCTGTTTTTGCCTTGTTCCACTAATCGACAAATCCGGGTGATGGTGATACGAATAAAATGTTAGCATAATGAAAGCTCAACAGTGGCTGCAGGTTGTTTTTTTTTTTGTTTTTTTTAAATAAAGTCACTTGAGGGTCTGAAAAGTAAAAAAGTATGCTGGATTTCTAACACAAAACAAGAGCATCATTGTGTAACAGAATGTAACACGATAATTATTAGGGGTTCAAGCCTGGAGGGCTGAGACCCTATTGTTTTTGTCCTGTTTTATCATTATTATTATTACTATTATTATTATTATTCAGAATTGTTTTGACAAATTCCCGTGAGATGGTACACTGTAGAGACATGAAATTTTCACCAATGATTAGAAGTTGTGTGCAAATGATGCTCACGAAATATAACACTAATAGGCCAGACTATAATGAAGGTTCAATGAAATTTTGTTTTGAAAGGCCACCATCCCCACACCGTCTGTGAGATTGACTTGATATTGGACACACGTGTTCAAGTGAATCATTTGTATGTAAGCCTAAAGATCCTTAAGGCCCGCCCACTAGATTTTCCACCATATTGAATTTTTTTTAAAAACACTTTTTGACATCTCCTCCTACGGCGTAGGTCCGATTTGTACCAATCTTTTTGTGAATCAACATGGGACAAAGTTCTCTTTAAGTTAAGAGCTTTTGGATATTTCATCGCTGACAGGATACGGCAAAAGCATAATATATCAGCTAGCCCCACTGGTCGGGAAACCAATGGGGCTAACTGCAATGAATATGTCACCTTGTTTTTTGCTCTGATTGGCTATCATGCTATCCAACTGCGTGAGGCGGCATTTAATATGCCTCAGTTAGTGCTGCCCCTTGGGTAGGAAGGGTGTAACGGTGAGGGCCAGACTCAGAATCTTTCTAGATTTGAGTCTGGATTTTCAGGCTATGAAATCAGCAGAATGACGTGAGACTTTTTTCAGCATTTTATCAGGAAGGCTTAAACTGTTATTGATATTTAATGGCTTTTTGAAGATATTGACCAATGGACTTTTTTTTTTTTAGCATGGCTCAGCAAATGACTCCACAACATTTGGGCCAATCATCACAAAACTTGTGGGTTATGTTGAATAATAATAATGATGAACTTTGTGTTCGGTCAATAGGGGGCGCAACAAGTTCCAAACAAGTGCAATGGCCTCTCACAAAATTTGGCCATAATCAATTAGAGTTTGTTCAAACATCAACAAACTTGGTGGACTTTTTAAATTAAGCCATTAAAGCATGTCCCCAAAATGTTTTTGCAGTTGACCAATAGGAAGCGGCAGTGCTTCCAAAGTAGAGTGTGGCCCTGATCCTACCCAGCTTTCAACTACCATGCTGGCTTGAACCCCAGAATTGCCCCTTGCAGCTATTTTTTTATCTTGTTTTCATAATCATTGGAACCCAAAACCATAATTGAAAATATAATTCAATTCATCGCCCAGCCCCAATCACAACTGCACCAATAATTAAGTCTTAACAGTGGAATTAAGATTTTTTTTAAATGTTTGCATTTTTCTACAGCGGTGGTTCATAAACCTGGAGCTCTGCTGCCATACCACACATGTGTTACACAGTTACACTCTTTTACTGCTCAAAAGTGACTAAGATTGACTGAACGCTTGATATTTATAATGAAATGTACTTTACCATTCAAAGACTGTTGACAACATCACCGAAATGTTTACAGGAAGCATAAAAATGTGTGTGTGTGTGTGTGTGTGTGTGTGTGTGTGTGTGTGTGTGTGTGAGAGTGCATAAAAGCATTTTCATTGAGAGTGCTGCCTACAGTGTGCGTATTTCAGTAGTAGTAGTATTTGTGAGTGCCTGTCTGGATGTGTTTTTGTATGCGAGTGCTTTCTTCTTGTTTCTTGTGCCTATTTATATTTCAGCACGAATGTGCACACACATACTGTATGGATGCCTAAAATGTATCTACTGCACATTTTCTTCTTTTATTCAATTTGGAACAACATATTTCTGCACTGTATCTGCTCTATACTTTTATTTCTGTTTAATTAGTATAACTTTGTCTTTTTGTTTTGTAATTTTGTTTTGTTTTGCTCATCTAATTTTAATCTATTTTATGTTTATCTTATTTTTTATTCTGTTTTAAGTTTGGATTTAATGCTTTAATGCTTCAAATTGTTTGGTTATTTTTTTACCTTCATTTATTCACTGTTTTGGGGGTAATTCATAATTATCAACAATTTGTACTTACTATGTATTCTTATGCTACTTATTCTTATACAGATCTGATACATTACACAAACCTATCAACAGACCGATTCCTGCCGTTTACCCATCTATATTTTTATGATCCATACTATTAACCTGGTTTTGGCATTGAATATAATCTGGTTTTGCACTTTGTTTACATCTCTTTGTTGTCATGGACTTTTCCTAATGCCACTCTTCATATTTGCACTCTTCCCACTTTGTATTCCAACTGCTGCACAACATTTTCCCTCAGGATGAATACAGTTTTATCTTTTTTTATTGAGCTTGCGACTGCTTCTCTACCCTTGAGGCCACCACCACCCACTTGTTTGTAAGATGCTATATAATTGCAAATGCCTTGTCCACTTTAATGTATTAAAAATGTACGAATACCTAATATGCGTTTGGAAGCAGATGCAAAACTCATATGTGTGCATTTCTATGTGTGCAAACTACCACCCCTATGCCCCAGTGTACCACAATGGGTGTGTCTCGGACAGTGTTTTCAGGGATGACCACGCTGTAACTGTCTTTGTCCCACTGTGGAGGCTGGTTCTTCACATTCGTGATGGTGACTGACAGCTCCACTGAACTGCTCCTGTTCCCTCCGTCCGTAGCCACAATTTCCCTGGTGATGTACGTCCTCTGTGGCAAAAAGTCACAGATTAAAAGAAGAGGAGAGAAGATCATTTGATGGTGTGTTCTTATGGTGCAGATTAGTGTGACACAGTGATAATTATAGCTTGCTTTAAGACTGATAAACACTATGTGACACTAGATCACACAGATTTTAACAGGCAATCCATTTTCGACACTTCTGTGCAGGGACAAACTGACTGTGGTCTGCATTCGAGTAAAAACAAACATACTTTAAGATAATTGTATTGACTGGACTTGTATTGATTGGCTCACTGCAGACCAGTAGAGTTTTGTAACCCCTGCAAGAGCAATTACCTTTAGCCACTACAATCAGGGGAAATGATGCGTTTTAGTAACTAAAGAGAAGAACTTAACCAAGCGACTGTACACCCACTGTGGGTTAATTGGCATATATTGGACAACAAAAACAAACTGTGATGATACAAGTTCACTTTTTATCAATTTTGTTCATGGCCTTCTACTTTGTGCACCATGTGATGAACACATTCTGTCCTTTTAAAGGTGTTTCAAATTCATGAGTGAAAGAATTACTTTTCAGAGCCAGTTTTTCACATGCCCTGAAATCCATTTCCAAGATTTTTTGTAGTTATGCAGTTTTAAAATTCAATCTTTGCTCCTAGCAATTAACACAACTGAGATTGTCACATTGGCAAACACTGAAAAAAACATGTAGGCAGTGTCTGTTTTTGTATTATACTTTATGCAGTTGTACTCATTAGTGGGAAAGTTTTGTATCTTCAAACATGGATATGTTTCAGTGAACCATTCTCTCAGGCAAAAATACTGGCATGGTGCCATGTGTTGGTGTTAGATGCAAGGTGCTGAGGATACAGACATTCATTCCTCTTGGCACTGGGAGATGATGAGTTGTTGCTTTTTGGGGCTTAATCATTGTGGCACTCATCTGAGGCACAGACTTGTTTTGCGCACAATATGTGGCAATTTCCTCTATTGCTTGTTCATGTTCCCACCAAGATTGTTTTTCTTGCTGGTAGTGAAGCAAGGGGTTAGAGGCAGTGAGATGAAGAAAAAATATCAGCAATGTTATTTCTCCTGATGCCAAAGAAAAGGCAGTGAGGACATTATCACATATTCAGGCTGCCAATCTGCCACTGGCCAGTGGACTTCTGGCCCCTCACTGTCAGCAACAAAGTGCTTGAATGCAAATAAGCTTCTGGCCATAGGAGCAGTGGCATGTTGTTTTAGATGCAAGCTGAAGTTAAATGCTAGAATCTCATGAGTTCTTGAGAGAAATTAGGAAATTCTTAATTTCCTTGAAGTGCCTTTGTGCCATTCAGAGTGGTCCCATAAGCGTTAGCCTGGTTAGCCCTAAAGGTATCCAATCATCTTTGTAAAAAAAAAAAAAAAAAAAAAAAAACACAAAAAGATGAAGGATTGCAAAGCTTACTCTTACGAGATATATGAGATATACTGGAAACACAGAAGAAATGCTTGTATATATGTAAAAAAACTGTATGATGTACAGTTTTTAAATAGCAATCTCAAACTGTCCCAAAAGTGGTTTGGTATTATCTGTTTGTATACAGTATGTGGGTACCTGAGAAATGGGCTGGTTGACATACACCCAGCCTGTAAGGGGGTTGACCCTGAGGTACTCTGGCTGTTCACTGGACATAGAGTACGTGATAGCTGCATTGGTGCCAAAGTCATCGTCATGAGCTGCCACCCGCAAGAAACTAGTTCCAATCATTGTGTCCTCACGAAGAAAGTCTATTGGAGAAAAAGAAACAGTGTTCTTTATGCCTCAGTGGTTCTGTGAGGCCTAAATCTATAGTCTTTTATATAGTTTTCATCAGCAACTTCAGAAAACAAAGCGAAGGAAAAAAATCTTTTTGACTTTGACAACAAGTATCACATTTGGGGGGGGTGCTGCAAATAAATTAAACACAAGCTATTTAAAGGTATTATACTATGCAGGATTTTCATAAAAAAAACCCAAAAAAAACAATGTTTAGACTCACACAAAAGTAATCCCTCTCAATCATCACTTCTATCTGCAGAGACCTTGCCTGAATTTTCTTATCATCTTCCTGCTTTGCTGTGGTTGGAACTTTATCAGGTATGGAGACTCCACACAGTAACAGCACACTGATGAGGTCAGGACTTTATAAAAAGGTAGCGATCAGGTAGTAGCAGCAAGGCTTTCAAAAGGAAGCTTCAAAAATTGCAGACAGAAAAAACCCCCACAAATATAGCAAGGCGAAATGCCAAGCGACAAAGCTCATTCCAATGTGAAAGTGAATTGGGGTTGGCTTTCACTTTCATTTGTGAGCACTGAAGGAGAAGAGGTAGATAGAGAGTGTCGCAGAGGACAGGTAGGTGCTGGCGGTTAGCTTACTTAGCCACAGTTTTGGCTTTTCCATGACGACAAAATAACATTCCTGCAGTAGAACAGTAGCTTACAGTGTATGTACTAGTAGTGTAGCGTTGTGTTTACAAACATTAGCCCACAATTTCTGCATAGTACACCTTTAAAGGTTCTGTATGCATCATTCAGAGCATTGATATAGCGGCAAACCACTAACTGCAATGTAAAGGTACAGTAATGGCTTTCTGAGCTTAGACTGAAGTCACACTACCTCTGTGTGTGATGTAATCTAAGCTTTTCTCACTCTGCATGAGTGTATCCAACTGGCTAACACCATAGCCCCCGCTCTGCATTATGCTTACAGAGCAGCTACAGCTGATATTGGGATGACATCGTTGAAGCTTAGTGCCCACCCTTCCGTTCTGCCCTGGTTTACACTGTTAGCTCTAACAGCACTGTTAAGAACCCTGTCCAGACAACTCATACACTCTGAATTTTGCAAAAGGCCCCTTTAAGAAATGCACTGATCAATTTGTCAACAAATATGCAGCATAAAGAAGCAATACAAATACAGAAACGACAAGAAAATAAGGCAACACTTAAAATTATGCAGAAAGAACTTATATCACAGCAAACATGTCCAGGAAACATTAAAGCTGGGAAAGACGGATGCAGAAGATATTAGTAAACAGCTTACATTAGACACAATATCTCCTGTAATACTGGAATCATGCTATCACATCATTCATTTTCATATCCATCAGTTGTTGTTATTAAAAAGAGAACATATTTTTGCATATGCTTGTTTTTTTGTCCATTTGCTTGTGTTTTCTTACAGCTAGTTTCAGTGGGTTAAGCTCTCTCAGTCACCATAGCTCAGACTTCAATTATACTAATATCTACTCACACTCATATCGGATGTTCTCAAACTTGGGACTGTTGTCATTCTGGTCCAGAATGAGGATGTTGAGCTGACAAATGCCAATCAGTGGGTCAGCTGCCTGGTCAGTGGCTGTCACTGTCACTGCATACTCCCGCTGGCGTTCACGATCAAATTTCCTGGCTGTCACAATTACTCCTGAAGACACAGAGATAACGAGGTTGATCAGACAGCTAAATCATACCAAGTAGTGCTTGGTCTCATGTCCCCAGAGGGTTTGCAATTTAACACTAAAATGATTTCCTCTGTTTGCCTTGAAGCTAAACTTTAAAGACAGTAGAGCAGATGAGGAGCAGAATAGAACGCGAAGCAGAGTTTTTCAAATGTAGTTATCATCAAATCCAAAGAGAATTATCATTTGTTTTACAACTGATTTTAGACACTTAAAATTTCCTGCTCCATAAAAATACAGTTGCTTTTGAAGTGAAAGGTATGTTGTTTGACACTCATTAGTCTGTATTCTTTTGACATGACAGAGTAACTTTACTTCATGTAAACATGCAAGCACAACATGGTAACCTGCCTCGTGCGCAGGCTCTCTGCAGTTTGGGGCCTTTGCATTGTTGTTACCAATACATTTTCCTGGTTACCAAATCAAAGACATTCTTACACATTAAAGAGGTTTTAAACTAAACTTTAAAAGACATCTTACAGTATTGTATGAATTCCTGTTAGCATTTAATAGTTAAGTGTGTTGAGGTTGGGTAAGGAAAAACAGTATACTATTAGGACTAGCACACAGTACATACTGTACATGTATGCAGTAGAGATTTGGGACATAGCCTTTGTTTTAGATGTCCTGATTTATGACGTTAATTAAAACTGAAACACTAAAAAGTTTTTTTCACAGCCTTTGTAAAAACTGCAGTAGACATGATTTGTTCAGAAAGGGATGACAGTGAATTTGATACCTCTTACGCAATAGGCAGATTAATTGATTTTTTTCTACTTGTGTAAAACTTTAACAAAATCAATTGCCAAACTAAGTGGGTATGTATTTGCATCTTATAAAGCTATTGACTTTTTATTTATATGAAGAACAAACAGACTGGCTTGATTCCAAATGCTAAGAATGTTAAGAAAGAAAAAAAATATGTTGTTAAAGTTTCAGCCCTGTATTTGCAGAGGTCTACATTAACTTTTTCATTCTGTCAATATTGTTTGATTAACACATACTAAGCAGCAGATTTCTTGAAGACAAGAAAAAAGAAAAACACGCTTTCATGTTGCTAAGGCTGATTGATTATTATTTTTATTACTTTTTATTTTTTGCACCCACAAAATTTGAATTGTGACAACACAAGAGTTAGGCTGAAGTAGACTTTGAAGACAGTTAAAGTGGAAAACAAAATTGTAGTTTCTGGTTCATCAAATGTGATGACAAACAGTATTTACTATACATCTGCTGCAGCCACTGGACTTTGAGTTATGAACCTTTATTTTAGCGGCAAAATGTCAATTATTGTAAATTCATTCTGCCTGCTATCAAAATGATGCACAACTTCTTAGCATTAAATTGTAAACACAAATTCGTAGACATCCCACATGCCTCATTGCACTGTGGCAAGCATTACAGAAAGGCTAAAAAAAATAAGCCTGCACAGGAATCCCCACAGAAATAAAAATGTGTGTACTCTTCTGTATTTGTATGATTGTGCATGATAAATGAGTACATGTGTGGTTTCAGTACCGGTGTCTGAGTGTATACTGAATGCAGGCACAGTGGAGTCTTTGTGCATGAAGCCATATGTGACCCTGCCATTGGAGCCCTCGTCAGCATCCACAGCATGAACTTGCAGAACAAATGTCCCCGCTGGCTGGTTCTCCAGGACTGACGTGCTCTCTCGATACTGCTGACACTGAGGCGAATGAGACAGTGGGCAGAGGTAGGAGGAAGAGAAGATCACAGTGTTGTAAGCATTGAAAAACTTAGATCAATACTCCATTCTATCAAAACTGTAATCAAGAGTATGTGGGAGGTGGAATGTTATTTATTTTGAAGGGAGAGATTCAAGGTCATTTACTGGGACAAACAATAAAACAAATAATGAGTGAATTAAAGAAAGAAAGTAGGAAGCCTGGGTCTTGCACCATTTCTATCCATTTATTCTGTATATTTTCTTGTCCTGTGTAAGGCAGATAGTAGTATTGGGTTCAGGGGTCTTGAAGCCTATCCCAGCACCCACTGGCAAGGTATTGGCAAAGGTGCTCATGAGCTGCTTGGTGCTGTGCTCACTGTGCTTTGGTAAACATGAAATCTGCTGATCTTCTGGCACCTACTTTGTTTAGTGCTGTCCAAAACATGTATTTTTTATTGGAAATGGAGCCCAACACTTCACAGTAAGCCTTCAGCTGTGTACCAAAAAGTAGCTGCTTTAGCTGCAAAAAAAAAGCTAATTTTGAGTGGGATTCTGGAAAAGAAAATGATATGAATTAGGTACATTTCTGTCAGCTATGTGAATCTTTTTCTGGAATAAGTCTCAAGACAAATGGAAACACTTTAAAGAATATATTTATTTTGCTATTTAAAGGAGCTGTATGCCACATTCATAGCACATCTATGATTCAGAGATTTTTTATTATTATTATTATTCCAATATTTATGCTCTGAATGCTGCACACAGATCCTTTAAAACTTACTGATACTGCGCCATGTTTGTGATTTTACAAAATATTTTAATGCACAATTAACTCCTCATATAACTACGACAGGGATTGTAACTCTGGAAAGGAAAAAGAAGCAACCCATTCATTGTAAAAGGCTATGGTTAACAAATGTTTCACATAACTCGTATGTACTATATTTGTACAGTAAGACACATGAGCATATACACAGTAGAGTCTGCACTGCATGCACTGACTGCCTACGTCTCCACTGGGGTCCAATTATGCTAAAATTGAATTAAAAGGATTATCCACAATTTCAAAATTCCTTTCATTTTTGTGAAAAAGAAAAAAAAACTGTGATAGTGCAGGGGTGTGCTTGTGTGTCCCTGTGTACTCGCTTACTGAAGATTACCATATGTACTGAAACCAAGGCTCCTTTGCCAAATCTTGCTGACCTTCATAACATAACCACTGAACTGTCACCATGCAACTGTCCTAAGTACTAAAGTCTGACCTTGACCAGTATTTTTACCAATTGCTAGTCATGCTAAAATAGCACCATGTGATCAAGCAGAGTGTAAAATCTGCAAACAAAAATTTTGCAGGGCTCTAACAAATTGGCTCAGACTTACAGGCATCCATTTCTAAATCTGAACACAGAAACATTAAACCGGTGAGGTGCAGAAGTCAGCAACATCACATCCAAAAGGCTACATGCAACTGATTATAACTGATACATACCAAATCTGACATCAGGATATGCTGGAAAACATATTCTGTATCATTGGTATTGTGTTGTTTTCATCTCAAAAGACAGTGTACTTTTAAGAGCACATTTGTTCTGCTATAATAATGAACCACATAATCTACTGAACATGAAACATTAACAAGATTTTGAATTTCTGATTACCTGCTGTCCTGTTTTTAAAAGAGCATGAAATACTGTTTTTCCAAGATAAAATTGATTCCCAAGTCCAAAATTTAAACCTTAACCTTAAACATTAAGCCTACCCTCCATTTAACGCCAAATGAATTCCCTGAGTCATCACAGAGATTCATTCAGTGCTTTTAGTTCTTGATGAAATTCAAGGTAGCTGCTCCGTGTTTGGGTTCTCAAAGATTTTGTCAATCACTGAACTTGTCAGACACACAGAGAGCTTTATTATCCTCATTTAAACGCTGCCTGGGTTTCACCCACTCTCTCTGCCCCCTTTTTCTCTCTCTGGTCTCTCATCCTTCTCCCACTGTTTCTTCTTTTCTTGTCTCACTTGAGTGTTAATGCTCAACGTGCCACAGACAGTGGAAAGAAATGAATCCCCTTGTACTGCTGGTTGATGTCTTGCTTTGACATCTAATTAAGGACAATGAATATATATATATATATATATATATATATATATATATATATATATTTTTTTTTTTTTATCTTCTCATGTTCCTTCACGTCCTGCATCTTCCCATTCTTTCTTTCCCTACAACTCTGTCCTCTATTCTTCTGTCATGCAACAATGCTTTACCTTTCTTCACCCCTTCAGCTTTTCTATCTGTGGTTATCAGAAGTTGAGAGTTTCACATTTTGCTTTATGCATTCTCCAGCTTACAGAAGGACTTTGGTGAAGATATGCAGGTCTGTATGCAGTCATTCCCTTATGGAATTACTCAAAATAGGTCAAAGACAGTGATATGTGTCATAAATGCTCAGTCAATGTTAAAAGATCAAGGGTACGTACACCAGATATTCCATACCAAACAAAAACAAAATGAGTCTAAACACAAGGAGATGCCATGATTGCTGCACTTATCACCAATTCCGTGCTTGCATGAACTGACTCTCTACAGGCGAGGAACAAGAGAGTGTCTGGTTTGGTGACCTTAGCATTGCAACCCAGCTTTTGGCAGATGATGTTCTTTTGATGGCTTCATCAGACCGTGACCTTCAGCATGCACTGAGATGATTTAGCTGTGTAGCAGCTGGTATGACAGTCAGCACCTCCAAGTATAACACCGTGGTACTTCGCTGGAGATTTCAGTATCTTGGGGTCTTGCTCATGGTAAGAATAGGTGGCTTACCTCAAAGCAATGTGGGCATTGTCCCAGATTGTTGTGCCAAAGGAGAAGCTGAGTTTGAAGAAGAAAGCTCTGCATATACCAGATTATCCAAGTTCCTACCCTTACCTGTGACCATGAGAATGAAGTAAAGATGGAAATAATGAGATAGCCAATACAAGCAGTCGAATAATTTCACTTCATGGGATGGCTGAGTTCTCCCTTAGAGAGGGTGAGGAGCAAAAGAGTTTGGAGTGGAACTTCTCAGCAGTAAAGCAATCCAACTTTTTCTGTTACAATACTGATTTTCATAACTCAGTTCAGGGTACCAGTTGATAAAGAGAACTGATTTGATATCAGTGACTTTTTTATAGTTTCAATTTTGTAGCCTCAAAGCATAGAACACATCCAGATTATTACCCATCTGAGGCAAGTTGTTAGCAAGGTTGGAAATAAACACCAGCCACAAGCCAGACGCTGGTAAAATATGCAAGTAACTGCTGGATTTGCTTCATTAACCAAAAAAACAAAAACAAAAAAAAAAAACAACCATAAAAAAGGTAATTTATTGAATGGCTGGTATTTGGTAATCCACCAGCCAAAGTGGCAGGAAGACAAAAAAGTTACAAAGTTAAATATTAAAGTGCAACTTGCAGGTTATTTTTTTTTTTTTTAAATATATATATAACCTTGTCTGAAAATTACCATATGAGAAGTTAATTCAGAATTTATTATGGTTTACACTACATAACGGCACAAATTCAGAGGAAAAAGTGGCTCTTTTTAGCTCCTCTTCTAAAAACGTTTTTTTCTTTCAACATCACCTGATACTACATCACGAGAGGGACTCTGCGTCCTTGACCCTGCCTCTGTCCAATGCTCAGCAGTAGGTGGTAGTGAGTCTGAGCCGTAGTAAACTTGTGAGTTAGTATTTTTTTCGGTTGTTAACAGTGCATTTTACCATTTGTGATTATGCCGAATTATTGTGTTTGTGCAGGTTGCAAAAACTCGAGCCTGTCAGGACATCGAGTTCACCGTTTTCCGGACAGAAAAAGGAGTGGAGTTAGTTTTTGTGCCTGGGAGTGTTTTGTGCAGGTGAAGAGGCGCGATTTCACGGCTTCATCTGTGACCAAAAACAGTCGTGTGCAGCGCTCATTTTGGACAGGAGGATTATGTTCCTGGCGGAGCCCGCCCGCCCTTGCACAAACCCCCGAGGCTCGGGTCTCCCTCTCCGCGGTGAGGAAGACCCAAGCCTCGAAGAGGGAGACCTCCGTGTTTGAGACAGGAGCGGGCGGCGTGAGGGTTGATGGGCAGTGTGAGGCATGTTATGTCTGGTCTGGGGGTCAGATTCTCCACCAGAGCCCAGAAGGCATCCACCTCCCTGTAGCACATACTCCACAGCTGAGGACGTGGGCTGGCAGTTCCCACACAAGCACCTATCATACAAAAAATTATCAGGAAATCTTTGTATCTCTCTCTCTTTCTCCCTCTCTCCCCTGCTGAAGTCAATACACCGTAATGCGGAGCTATAACACGCATAGCAAGATACGTCTGATACAAGCTGATATTTGTGCATTAGTTTCTGTTATGGGTAAGTAGCATTAGTTATCTAATACTGGCAGAACTATTGGTAGCTTTTTTATAACCTAATACGTGACGGCAGACTTAATGTGATGTGAACACAGTGTTAGACATCGTTAGCTGTCGTTAGCTAACGCTGGTCGCTCACCAAGACACCTGCCCAGTTCTCCACTGGTTCTCCTCACACCACAGCTCTATTTCTCTTCCGTGGCCGTTATTTCTCCCAACGCTGATCTGTTCCTGGTCTCTTGGACGCCTAGCAGGCTCATAATTATAAGCCTGTGGGCTGTCATATGCATATGAATGTACATTTTCAACCTCTTCAGTCTCAAAAATTGTACTGGGATCCATGTTTATTAATGTTACACTCAATCGAACTCAGCCGGACTCCTTTACGCTACGTCTCTTCCAGTTAGTGGGTTTTTAAATGGGGAAACAAAATTCTCTCACAAAAACGACCCCAAAAGTCACTGTAGTGTGTATATGTTTTTGTTTTTTGTTTTAATCGAGTTTCTACATCATTTTCCTACACATTTATTCACCATGATCTCCAACCTGCAAGTTGGGCTTTAAGTTTGGTTTGCAACAAGCAGAGTTGGGTATGAGTACTTTGATTAGTTTTTGCAGTAACGAGTAACCTAACGTGTTAGTTTGCTGTTTGAGTAATCAAATACTTAAGTACATTTTCAAACACGACATCAGTTACTTCCGTTACTTTTAGGACGCTGGTCCTTCAGCTCCGAAACAGCAACAGCCGTTGTTTGGTTCTTATAACGGAGATAACATTAAACCTATCAGTCTGAAAGAAGCCACGGAGCTTGTGACTCGCTACGTGGTCGGAGAAATGCTGCCATTGTCTACGGTGGAGTCTAAATAGGTGGAGTAGGACTTGCTGACAGACATATTTCAGACTCAGGACTTGCATTATGCCTGGTACACACTACACACTGGTACTCACCAATTATCCCCAGTCATCTTTCATTGCGTGTGTGATGTCATCGGGTTATTCTTGTCCTATTTTTATTACTTTCACTATTATTTCAGTCACTGTGTCTGTTCACGTGCCAGCCAAAATGTTGTTGTAGTCACCTAAAAGCGTCAGCAGATGGCAGGAGCTTCATTTGAAGCGCCATACGTAAACTGTCAAGCTACTGTATCCTCCACAGAAAGTTCTGACAAATGTTTCAGAATAAAAGCCTATTTAGAAAATGGAGGGATTCTCTCAGCCGAGGTTATAAGGGGCATTTAATTTAAAACAAGTGTTGAGTTTGAAATGACGGTGCGATATGTTAACTTTATGAAGACAACGGAGCGGATAAAAAGTAAATATATAAACACACAGAGGGATTAATAAATAACGGATCGTCTATAATGTAGTTTGTTTCAAATGAAGCTGGGAGCCTCTGCAGTTGTGGTGAGTAAAAGCCCCGCCACTATTTGTTAATGTTATAACTTTATGTCCGACCATGAGGATGTAACATCGTTTGCTAGCTTGATGCTAATGACAGTAACGTTAACTCAGCGATTTGACAAAGTGCCTCTGCTGTTTCACACCATCATTTCCCCCTTTTACTCTGTGTGGTAACATCCCTAGAGGAAATATTAAAAACACTGGGGTGTTGTTGTCATACAGTTGTCTACGGCAGCAGATCGTTCTGTGTTTCTACTGGTCAAAGTGACGGCTGTGATGGGAGAATTGGATCAAAGTGAAGGGCAAGTGGTCCATAACTTTAATTTTGGAGACAAAAAAAATGTAGGCTTAGCGCCCTGTGGTCCATTGCCCAATAGGAAATGTAGTGGTGAATTTAGTTAGCACTATAAACAAGAAAAAGCCAGCAACATTCGGTGTCCTTCGTTGCCAACTTTTAATACCTCACTAGTACAGATGGTTAAACACACAGACCGGTTTTGACAAGCGTCTTCCTCAGTGTGTGAAAAAAGCTTTTTTCATTTGTCGAAACCGGTCTGTGTTTTTAACCGTCTGTACCAGTGAGGTATTAAAAGTTGCCAACGAAGTGCTGGCTTTTTCTTCTTCATACTGTTGTTCTGTTGCTGAGCACCTCCAGACTTTTTTCTTCTTTTTTGAGAGTGCGTGTTGTCTTTCTTCATTGAATTTAGTTAGCACACCACAGCAAGGTTGTTGGATAGCTGTTGTTTGTTCATGTTGTTCTGTGTATTCTGTTTTTAAATGTGTCGTCATGCATGTGGTGAGAGATTCATTGTCTTGTGTGTTCTGTCCTCCCTTTCCTACACAGTCTAGTATAAATGTTGAACCTCAGTATTTTTTGCTACTAAAAATATAACCCTGATTACAGCCTTGCAGTTCAATGCTTCTGCAAATTAGTCAAGATGCAGTTAACATCCATGTCTGCCCAGACTCATATAACAGAATCAGAATCAGAATCAGAAATACTTTATTGATCCCCAAGGGGAAATTGTTGTGCTACAGGTGCTCTTTGCAAGATACATGAAAATATAAGTAATTTAAACAATAGTATTTACAAATATATAGTTAAAATAAACAGGAATTATTAATAAAAAATGAAATGGGGTTATTGCACAAGTTACATTAGATTATTGCAGTGTGTGAAAAAGTCTCAGGGCCACTCAGAGGGAGGAGTTGTACAGTTTGATGGCCACAGGCGAGAACGATTTCCTGTGGCGCTCAGTGGTACATCTTGGTGGTATGAGTCTCCCACTGAAAGTACTCTTGTGCCTGACAAGCACATGGTGGAGTGGGTGTGAGACATTGTCCAAGAGAGTTCGTAGCTTAGACAGCATCCTCCTCTCTGACACCTCCATCAGAGAGTTACACTCCGTTCCCACAACCTCACTGGCTTTGCGGATGAGTTTGTTGAGTCTGTTGGTGTCCGCCACCATCAGCTTGCTGCCCCAGCACACAATAGCGTAGAGGATAGCACTGGCCACCACAGACTCATAGAAAATCCTGAGCATAGTCCGGCAGATGTTGAAGGACCTCAGTCGCCTCAAAAAATACAGACGGCTCTGGCCCTTCCTGTAGAGAGCGTTAGTGTTCTTAGCTCAGTCCAGTTTATTGTCAGTGTGTACCCCCAGGTACTTATAGTCCTCCACAATGTCCAACCTGACACCCTGGATGGAAACAAGGGTCACCGGTGTCTTGGTCCTCCTCAGATCCACAGCCAGTTCCTTTGTCTTTGCCACGTTCAGCTGCAGATGGTTCTGCTCACACCATGTGACAAAGTTATCCACAACAGCCCTGTACTCATCCTCATCACCCTTGGTGATACACCCAACTATAGCAGAGTCATCAGAAAACTTCTGAAGATGGCAGGTCTCAGTGCAATAGTGAAGTCTGTGGTGTAGAGGGTGAAGAGGAAGGGAGAGAGGACAGTCCCCTGCGGGGCCCCAGTATTGCTGACCACTCTGTCTGACACACAGCGTTGCAAGCGCACATACTGTGGTCTGCCAGTCAAGTAGTCTACAATCCAGGACACCAGGGGGGCATCCACCTGCATTGCTGTCAGCTTGTCACCCAGTACAGCTGGACGTATGGTGTTGAACGCACTAGAGAAGTCAAAAAACATGACCCTCACAGTGCTCGCAGGCGTATCCAAATGGACATAGACGCGGTTGAGCAGGTAGATGATGGCGTCCTCAACTCCAAGTCGGGGCTGATAGGCGAACTGGAGGTGGTCCAAATGTGGCTTGACCATGGGCCGGAGCTGCTCCAAGACGAGTCTCTCCAGGGTCTTCATGATGTGGGAGGTCAATGCCACAGGTCTGTAGTCCTTGGAGCCACTGGGACACGACGTCTTTGGCGCAGGAATGAGGCAGGATGTCTTCCACAGCAAGGGGACCCTCTGGAGACTCAGGCTCATGTTGAAGACTAGCTGAAGTACTCCACATAGCTGGGGGACACAGGCTTTGAGCACCCTGGGGCTGACTCCATCAGGGCCTGCAGCCTTATTTGAGTTGAGTCTCATCAGCTGTCTTCTCACATGGTCAGCAGTGAAGCACATTGTGGAGGTGACGACACGTGGGGGAGGGATGGGCAGGGCCAGTAGTGTCAAATCTGTTACAAAACAGATTCAGCTCATTGGCCCTGTCCACGCTGCCTTCATCTCTTCCGTGGTTGTTGGTCCTGAAGCCAGTGATGGTCCTCATTCCACTCCAGACCTCTCTCATATTGTTCTGCTCGAGTTTCCTCTCCAGCTTCCTCATGTACCTCTCCTTAGCCTCCCTTATCTTCATCTTCAGCTCCCCCTGTATTGTTCTCACCTCCTCCCTGTTACCAGCTCTGAAGGCCGTCTTCTTTGTGTTGAGAATGGCTTTGATGTCCTTTGTTACCCACGGTTTGTTATTTGGGTAACAATGGACAGTCCTGGCTGGGACAGTGGAGTCCACACAGAAGCTGATGTAGTCCGTGATGCATTCTGTGAGCCCGTCGATGTCCTCACCATGTGGTTCACAGAGTGCCTGCCAGTCTGTCACCCCAAAACAGCCCTGCAGTGTCTCATAAGCCTCTTCCGACCATCTCCTCACTGTCCTCATGGTCGCAGGCTGGCTCTTGACTAGTGGTACATAGCAGGGGTTGAGGTGCACCAGGTTGTGGTCTGACCTACCCAGAGGGGGGAGGGGGGAGCAGCTGTATGCATCCTTGGCGTTTGCATATAGCAAGTCCAGTGTTCTCTCCTCTCTGGTAGGGCAGCTCACATACTGTGTAAATGTGGGCAAAGTTGTTTCCATGGTGACATGGTTGAAGTCACCCGAGATAGCTATGAAGGCACTCGGGTGTTTAGTCTGCAGACGGGGTATGGCGGACTGAATGACGTCACATGCCGACGTCGGGTTGGCAGAGGGGGGGTGTAAACAGTTACAATAATGGCATGTGAAAACTCCCTGGGCAAATAATATGGCCTGAGTCCAACAGCAAACAGTTCAATGTCCGGGCAACAGATTTGTTCGTTAATGGAAATATGGTCAGGACTGCACCAGCGGTTATTTACTAGAACGGCAAACCCCCCTCCTTTGAGCTTACCGCTCTTGGTGCAGTCCCGGTCGGCCCGAACAGTCTGAAAGCTGCTGATGGAGACGTTGTTGTTGGGAATGTCCTGGTGAAGCCATGTCTCAGTGAAGCACATAAAACTACATTCCCGGTACTCCTTCCGACTCCTGGCGACCGGTGTTAGCTCGTCCATCTTATTTGCCAGCGACCTCATGTTGCCCGTGATGAGAGAGGGGAGACATGGCTTATATCTTCTCTTCTCCACAAGCCTTCGTTGTCTCAACCCTGCTTTTTTCCGCCGCTGTTTACTTCCTCCCCTGCATCCTCTGTGTGTTTTCCTCCACAATTTAGCTGGTATATCTGATGTTCAGCGCGATCAGCTGATCTCTGGAGTAAACAATGCAGCCATGAAGTTGTTGCGCAATGGTGCCGGGTCCGAATGAAAAAAGTAATTCCAGAGTGAGGAAAACGAGCACAACTCTCTCAATCAGCATGTTTGGAGAGGGTGCAGTTTCAAAATGCCAGTCACAAAAAAGCAAGCACAAATACCTAACTTAATAAAGCAAAAAAGTAGGAAAACTAAGAAAACAAGCAGGAGCGACTGCAACAGGCTGCACGCGCGGGCGCATGCGCACTACTAACAGTGATATTGAAGCCTTTGAATGAATTTAATGAAAGGTATTAGGTGTATTATTTGCAAAATAGAAGTTACCACATATTAACATGTATAATTCCTGTAAATGATTCCCAGTGAGAAAAATACTGTTATGGTTCTGACTAGTGTTTTTGCAAAAGACTATAATGTCTCAGGGAAGTTCAGGTCTGACTTTGGGATATAAAATGTTATCATTTCATATCCATCCTATTAGACATTTTTGTAAAAAAAAAAATATAATTAGCGTATTAATTCTTGAGTTATGGCCAAAAATGTGTTTTGTAAGGTCACAGTGACCTTTGACCACCAAAATCTGGCCACTGTGTCTTTGAGTCCAAGTGGATGTTTGTGTGAAATTTGAACAAATTCCCTCTAGGCATTTCTAAGATATTGCACTGGGGAGAATGGGACAACTGGAGGGACCAATGGATGGACAAACAACCAAACAATGCCTCCAGCCACAGCTGTTTCCAGGGTGGAGATATAACAATGTATGTGGATAAACCCATATTACAGTAGCTCAGAGGGGTATTGAAGGTTAATAAATGTAGTCAGTGTCTGTTTGTGTCTGTAGTGTGACATTTGTACCACTGGGAGAAACAGGATCATGCTATATCCGAGAGATCTTGCCTCCCTGTATCTCTACCTCTTGGTGGTTGTCTCTTGCTCCCTCTGTCTTGGTTCACTGATCCAACTCTGAGTTCCAGAGAGGCCACAGTGCGTTATAAGATTGGGCATCAAAACAAGATAAAAGGGCCTTTCTGCTTCAGTGTCCTGCTGCTGGCTGCCAGCGACAGAGGACACACCAACTACCGTTGGATGTCTTTACTAACTGAGAAACCAACACTCAGCCTCTTTTTACTTCTCTGTCTGTCTTTTTCCCTCAGTTTATTTTTCCACTTTTGACCAAGGACACACAGTTGAACAGCTGTTTGTCCAGTGTTTTCTCCTATAAGTTGTTTGGGTGTTTTTGTATTTGTATTGTATTTTTCATCTGCTTCATTTGTTGTTGTTGTCTTTTATCTTCGGTTATCTGTTTTTATTTCTATTTATTTTTTAATTCTCTTTTTGACTCAGAAGAGGCATGGTGAATGGAAGGTCAGGGGTTTATATGTCCATTGCAATCAGCATCGTGCCCACACAAAGAAACGAATGAATCATAGACTAGGAGTGTGATGCCAGCAGGAGATTCCTGGGAGAGACAATTGAGCATACAGAGCACATGAAACGCTGTGGACCAAGAATCCCTCTCTTCTCCTATTCTCCTCTTCTCTCTTTTCTCTTGGCTCTCATCTTGTCATCCGCCCTTCTCTTTCTTCCTGCTACGAGGTGAAGAAGCAAGGGAAACACTTGGTGCTCACTTTCCCCCAAGAGAGAGTGAGTGAGGTTTACTCAGCCAAGCCAGTGCTCCTAATCTTGGCTCGCGATACCTCGAGGGGCTTGAAAAGTCACCTCATTTAAAATTGAGACATGGCTAGAAAAAAGGTGGAGACATAGCGCTTCCAGAGTGGGTCGGTCGGGATTTCTCCCACATCCCTCAAAGCTTTAATTAAAAGACCGAGATGATGTAGGAGAGAGACGAGAGAGCAGAGACGAGGGTCAAGTCTGCTAATCGCTACTCCAGAGAGGAAAGATAGAGGCTAATAAATAGAGGACGTAGACAGACAAAGAGAGGGAGACAGAGCAGTGATGGAGGAGAGTTACATGGGCTAGATTGAGACAGAAAAAGGGAACTAGTAAAGAAAATGATACGGTGAAAAGTCATTGAGATATATTGAAGAGACCAGAAAGAAGAGCAAAAACTTGCATGGCAATCAGGAGGGCACACACAGAAGCACAAGCAGATAATGAGTAAGACTAAACAAGGTTTAATGATGTGAGTGTGCCTTTGCTTGTCTTACCTTCTCAAAGACAGGCTTGTTGTTATTCACATCGTCCACTCCAACGATGACCTGTGCTGTGGATGACAAGGCCTGAGGTCCGCCTGAAGCATTGTCATCCGTTGCTGTAACATTGAGAACATATTCAACACCCTGAAGGTGAGGGGGCGGGCTTGAGCGCAGACGGATCAAACCTGTAACCAAACATAAGGATAGCAGTGGTTAACACACACTCAATCAGCTATTATTTATAGCACATTAGTGAGTACTTACTGTCCACATGTTTAACTTGACTGTAATTATTAAAACTGGGTTTACCACATGTTTACCAGATATGGTAATGAAGCCCAGAGGTTTCTTTGCATAGCGGACTTTCTGGCGCCACCAAAGAGGCTTTAGCCGATGGTGAAGGAAAATCATCAGCCCCAAAATGGTAAAAACTGAGACTGAAAATATCAATACCAATCCCATTATAATGTGTCTAAGAGCAATTTCTCAAACAACTATTGAACAAGGAGAACATAATCTTAAATGACTTAAAAATAACTTTCAAGCAGTCAATTCCTCTTTCATCCACAGCAGCTATACTTAACACATGCGACTGGGGCTGGGTAAGCAAGCTAAGCTGTATTGTTCTGACTGAGCCTTAACGCTCTGGCTTTTATAGTAAAAGCTGTTTTAGTTCCAGTGAAAATCTTAGAAAGCCTGAACTACAACCACTGCATGCTTTTTCCATTATGTCCTGCCTGCTGTTTCCTTTGCCTAAACCAAACAGAGTATTTCCATTAGGTAAGAACATCTTCAGCATGACAATCTCCTGTTATATGCTACAGTACATGTGTGAACTCCAAAATACTCAGTCTGGACCTGATTCTCTGGACGCTGTAACACTGACAGACATTGACTGCCTTCCTCCTCCCAAACCCACACAGCTCTCCCTCAAATTCCCTTCAAATGTTATAATAAAATTATTTTTTAACAGTTTTGTTAATTAGGTTTCATATACTCATGCGTAATAGATGATTCTATTTATCAAATGGCCACAGACAGAAAAAAGAAATGCATAGATCCCTTCCCTGACGCCATTAGGACTGTCAAAATTGCTCAAAAATGACGTTCAAATATTCCTTCTAAAAATAACTCATAGGTTCGAACCATTCAAATTTTTTTTTTTTTTTTTTTTTTTTTTTGCTTTATGTCCACAAGAGGGCAAACTAATACAAGGAGACATACTTGTATATGTATTAATACAAGGAAACATAACTACTTGTAGGTATTTTTATTTCAACATAAACGTCTTTGAAAACATTTACATACCTACACATTAAAACACATAAAACAATTATCTATAACATTACGTTATAAACGACTGCAGACCTCTCGCTCACCCCCCCTCTGACCCGTGACCACACCGCCCGTGGAAGCCCTGCGAATAGCCTCGAAGCGCCGGACCGTGACCGGCTCGTTCCCTGCAGCGATCGTTTCGGCGTCTAGTCTATTTTCTGCGCAAGCCGTGAGCAAATGTGTCAAGCCAGGTGACAGAGACAACAGCTGGGAGCAGAACCGCTTGTCGACCTGCATGGAGAAATGCTCGTCTGATGCCAACGCCCACTCGCAAAAAGGACAGCTGCGTTGGTGTTTTTTTATTCTCCACAATCGAATATCAATTTTCACATTCGAAGGTCTATTTTTTTTTTCAAATTCGAATTTAAATTCGAATTTTGAATATTTGTTGACAGCCCTATTACAGACCATGGGTTGTTGACAACGTACCACGACAGAGAACACCTGGGTAATTCAAAATCTTGTGTTTAGACAAAAGTGTTTACCAAATGACTGTAGCATAATGGTTTGTTTATGGCCCCACTGCAGCTTATGTTTCCTGTCTATATCTTAACCGTCCATCTATCAAATATAGAATGAAAATGGCAACAAAAAAATCTTACAATGTTCTGTTTACAAACACCTTTTGTTTCAGGGAAAGCCACATTATCCATTATAACTGTATGAGTGAATGCTATCAAGAGAGCAGTGATCACATCTCTGCCAAACTTCCAGTCAGGTTTTGATGTACAAAAAGTTCAGAATCAAGCGAGGCTAATATTTGAGCATTGTAGATATTTGTCAAAATAAATTACCGATCTTATTTTAGCAACAGATTTATGTTGAGGTTTAGTGCAATCCTTAAAAATGTAATGCAGTCTATAGACCCTGCCAATTTCATTGACTGCCTCAAATTCTGGATTGACATCAACAGCACAGCCTTTACAATAATTGGTGCTCATACTTCATATAGGCAAGAACAGATAATCAAGGCTCAGCTAACAAACAAGAAGAGGATGTCTTACATAAAAAACAACTGCTTTAACAAGAAAAAAAGATGGAGAGCAAACAAAAGCACAGGTGTTTCTATGTCCCTCATATTCCATCCTACAAGTCTCTTTGATGAAGTGGAACACTTAAACACACACATATAGTGGTTGTGATTTTGAATGGAGGGAAAAGTGGTTAGAGCAGGTGAGTAGTGCAGAAGCCAGAAACTGCACTCAACTCATATTATTTTATAATAAGACTGAAAAATAATCATCAAAGTCCTTGTAGTCGATTGAAGGGTGAGTCTAGTTCTTCTGAGGTGGGGTTGTATAAGGTCCTTATCCATAGTCGGTGTAACACCTACAGTGGAAGTCAGTCTGCACTCTCCCAGACTGGAGAAGCTGCAGGAGTGTCAACATGAAAGCTAAGCAATGCAATGCTGTGGACAGGCTAAGCAACAGTATGTTTTATAGTGCACGCTGTATTTAGAATATTTTCACTGCTTTACACTGCTGTCAGACAGCATTTCTGTTGGGGAACTGAGGCCATTACAGCTCTCTCTTCAAAGCCAGACTCCATCAAGTAAAAAAAGTTATTTAAAAGTTTACAAAGCACTCACATCCAGATGCTGAAAACTAGAAGCTGGACAAGAGATCATGCAAGAAATGAAAAAGCAAATTGTCTGATGAAAAGCGTGAAGCTCAAAATGTCACCTCGGTGGTAATTTAATTAAATATTTATGGGAGCATAGTCTAGTGAGCAGACTCTATTTTTCATCTCTTAAAAAAAACAGTGAATTAACAATGCTGAACATAGGAGCTACTGTTCAATCGCTGCCTCTACTAGTTAGTTCATCTGTGTTATTGTGTGACTTTGCTGTTTAAAAGGGTTAGTCCGAATTCACCAAAGTCGCAAAATAACACAAACTGACTAACTGAAAGACACAGCAGTGGGCCAGTGGCGCCTGTGTTCAGCAAGCCAAAATAACTGTTTTTGTCAATGGAGTCTGATGGCTTTGATGAGAGCATAGGTGGGACAGTGAAGCCTTTAATGGCGTTCCCATCAGAATGGGCTGTCAGATGGCAAGGTAAAGCAGTGCACATATTCTCGATAAAGCACACACTTAAACTGTTACAGCTTTTTTAGTTTAGGTGGGTGTTGTTGACCCCTCCACAGCAATAGATTGCGAAGCTTCTGTGTTGGTACTCCTGCCTGCTTCTCCAAAGTGGGGGCTAGCCAACAGACATTAACTGTATGTAATACACTGACTATGAATAATTACACCATAAAACCCCTCTTCAAATGATCCTAACTATCCCTTTAAATCAGAATCTTACCAACAAGAGATGGTAACATTTAGCTATAAGAATATAGTCTCATAAGCATAAAGGTTATAGGACAGTTTAATATGAGACACCTATCTACTTAGTAGAGAATGTTGTTACTGTTTTGTACTGTAAAGTGGAGCAGTTTGTCCTTATAAATGTGGTGAAAATTGGCTTCTACATGCTTAAGTGCCACCTAGGTTTGAAATCATCAGTCAACGATGACCAGAAATCTGCACAGTTTTACCAACCACCCTTATTAAATAACAAAAAAAGTTCTGATGATTAAAATTAACAACCTGTGAGAGCTATATTTCAGACACGCTTTAGTCTTTATTAGGGGAAAAGGTCGTTTTCATAACCATGGTTTGATGTGTCCTTTTCTACTTTGTTTCAGTGTATTTTTGCAGAAAATTACAGAACACATGGAAATACTTTGAAAACAAATTGGACTCTGTCATCATTACAGAGTTTCAAGAATTAAAAAATACGACTTTAAACCTGACACAGCATCACTTGCTAAAATGAGCATGATTGTAAGAGCTCTCCACATATGCCAGAAAATGACCCCTCTAGGAAGAAAGAAATGCAAAATGAAAGAAAAACATTAATTTTTCTGTTCTGTGTTTGCAGTGGAGACAGGGCTCATGGCAACCTCATGCTAAAAAAAAATCTAAGTGAAGTGATGAAATAATCCACACAATCAACATGATACTGGGAAGAAGTGAGAAGAAGGTTGAGAATTATCCACATTATCCCTCACACTGTCTGTGCTGTTGCAAAGACACAACAGTTTCCTCCATTGAAAAGAAATGACAGAGGAGAGACAGGGGGTGTTACTGGTGGACACAGACTTTCTTAGTTCAGTTTAAACTCTGAGAGAGATTTCATTAATTATGGCTACACAACATATGAATAGTTAAATTGATTGGTATTCCCTTTTAGCGCCGTCATTCTGCCATTCCATTTCATCCTCTGTCTCTCTTTCTCTTACTGACTCTCTCTTTGAGTCCAGTGTAGGCGTCTCATCTGCATCCCACTCTCTGCTTTGAATGACTCTCCTCCACTCTGTATTCATCTCACCCTCTGGTGCTCTGTTTACTTTGTATGTGTGTTTGTGTGTGAGAGAGTGTGTGTGGGCTAAAAGTGCGGACACACTTATTACATCCTCCTTATCTTGAGAGGCAGGGGCAGGTGCTGTGGCTGTCATGTGTTCACTTGGTTGTTGTTTCACAAGGGACCCTGGAATTGGAATCATATGTACACTTATCACAGATATGTATGTGTGCGTGTACTATTCATCCTTCTATCTCTGTTTACCAGACCAAAGGAACTGATGAGACAGATTGCAGCTAGACTATGATTTTTTTCTTTTGTTTTTTTCGTGTGTGTGTGTGTGTGTGTGTGTGTGTGTGTGTTCATAGCTACTGCACCAGCATAGCATATGCAGAAGGAAGATTTACATTATATTGATTTGAGTAATTTGAAATGACTGATAAAGGAAACAGGATGAAGCAGAGAGGAGATGTTTTCTTTACTCAAGTCAAAGCTGTACAAGCTCATAATTTTGGAGCTGCACATGTACAGTATGTCCCTTCTGTTTGCCTTGAGTGTGCGTGCATGCATGTGTGTGTGTTGTTGCACAAGAGATGGAGGATTGCCATGGAGGGGGTGTCTGCCTTGAGGTGTTTGTCACAATGGCTGGTTCCCTGGCACTGCTGTCCATGGTTAAGGGTATGTGTAGGGGTGTGTGTGAGAGAGAAAGAGAGAGAGAGAGAGAGAGAGAGAGAGAGAGCGAAAGTGTGTGTGTGTGTGTGTGTGTGTGTGTGTGTGAGTAAGGGAAGGAGATAAAAATAGACAGGGAGGGAAAGAGAAAGGGGGAGATATGATTCCAGTTTACAGCCATAGAGGTGTAAGGGGAGGAGGCTTTGCCCCAAGAAAGTCGTGTCACATACATAGTGTCAGACACATATAAATGCATAAATATACTCACACACACACACCTACACAGGAAAATACACACGTGTGCACAAAAACACTTATATTCCACGAACGCTGCTGCACAGGTTTATGCCAAGTATATTCAAGTCCAGTGATTTATTTATTTTTTTTCTGAGGCCAGACTACAGCCAGCCGACACTCTGTACACAGATAAAACTGAGAGGATGTTTTTAAAATGTTTGAATGTAGATTACTACTATGTCTCACAGCCTAATTTTTTCCTGTTATTATTTCACAGGGACAACACACACAACACAGTCATTTTCTGTTAAGGGAGTCCAGATTCTGTGGTTTAAAACAAATCCACCACATGCTGGTAGTTTTAAGCTGTTTCAGTTTTATTAGTCCTGCAAAGTTGAGCCTGAGATTTTCACAACATTCTGCACACAGCACAGTGTGGATATGGCATGTTGGCTCAAATTTTGACACACATCATGATGTGTTGTCCTTGTTACACAGACGAAGAGTGAGGTATGGTCATACTAAGTTGTGGATTAGCACCAATTTTTGATTCACTTATATATTTGGGTCAGATTATATTTTCACCCAAAGTGAACTAAACTCTAGCGCACATGGAAGCGAACCAGACTGCCATTTTCAGGAGGACCAGAATTCGTTAGTTTGACCTGTGCCAGAGTTCAAATTTTTCAAAGCTTTCAGACCAACCCAAATGAACTGGAGTATCTGAGGAAATGCTCCAGAGTTTGGTTAAAATGGGCCAAATTGCTAAATTGTGAGTAGGGCTGGGCGATATGGCAGAAACGTCATCGCTAAAAAAAAAAAAAATTAATTTCAGCCCGTTTCGATAATTATTACGTTAAATTCAAAATCATTATTTTCAAGTTTAAAGGCAGTTTTTGCTCCTGAGTGAAAGTTGAAGGAACCATGTGGTTGACTGTGGTTTAAACTATTATTTCTTATCAAACATGACAAACACCTGCCTGCCTGTCTGCTATCCGAAAATGTCCACAATGAGGTCATAAATACCGCAACAGGGGGGCCTCCATATGGACTCTTCTTGTCAACACAGTAAACATGATCCCATTTAAGCGCAGTTGTTTTACGGCCTTCAAAATATTTAGAATGAATATCTGCTGATAAAGAATTGGTGTCCTAAACTCAGGTTGCTTAAAGTAGAGATAGCATTTTTATCATGTATGGGAGATTTTAAAATGCATATCAGGGAATTAATAATTACGCGATTCAGGCAAAAATCACGTTAATGGAGAAGTTAATTAAAGTTTTAACTGTGTTAACATTATTCACATTATTTCATTTCATTCTAATGAAATAGCTGCGGCTAACCTAATGTTGACTTGCTAACGTACCATTAGCATTAGATAAGTCAACTACCCATACAGCTACTGGAGCTAATGTTATGTGGAAAATTCAATTTTGGGGTAGCCCAGCGCTGTTATTCACGATCAAAACAATCATACTGATAATAACTTAATGAATGTGTTGAACATTGTTGTAATGTTATAACTTTACCATACACATTAGCTTGAGGATGGTGGCTGATCTTGTCTTTTTCTGTTAAATGGCAAGTAGCAAATAATGTTTAAGGTGCAGTAGTGTCCTCCTCTTCCATTGTTTGCGTGGTTTAATTATAATGGATATTTACTGAACATTTGTTATGTTTCTATCAAGGAGAATTATATCATGATAATTATCATTATCTTTAATCACCCAGCCCTAGGTGTAGGAGCACTTTAAAATTTGACTCTCTCTATCTAGGTTAGCCCACAAAGCCTAAAAACTTGCAGCATCTGACATTTTTATAATCTTCAATCTCCAAAAAGTTATGACAGCATATTTAAACCATTACATTAAAACTTTGATGGCACAGAATTGTGATCCCCAAAACCATGCAAGTCTGACACACAAAAGAAGGGGATGACAAACACGATGAAATCCATGAATCATTTAGAGAGATGGTTCATGCTAAATTATGTGGGCATCCAGGCTGTGGTATATAATAAAAACATACATTATCTTACTGCCTTGCTTTTGTGTGTTTGTTGTTCCCAGGCCCATGTTGGTGCATTATGAAACTTGCAGGAAATCTGGCTTAGCAGACCCAGATCAAGATCCTACTTGTTGGTCTTTTTCCTCACCTCTGAGGTGGACTGGATACATACAGATACAGTACACTGATATCCCCTCATAGTTCATCCAAAAAAGGATACACATGAGAAATAAAAGCTCAGAAGAACCGTATAACTAAGCAAGCCAAAGCTGGTGCCCGATCCAGTTGTTCGCTGCAGATGTTCCCAGCCCCTGAGCCATGGACCTGTACCAGGCTTCTGAACAATTTATATTTATACACTATATATTTCCACAAAGGTCCATGAGAAAAACCAACAATTATTTTTTTAACATATGAAAAAAGATCAAACTAAGCAAGCCGAAGCTGGCAACATGACAAATTACTTTTAGTTTGCTGATCATACTAAAATATACTGCTAAGAAAAATTAAGGGAACATTAAACCATCACAGGGATATCAATCTGTGAATCAGTTTCACAAGCTATGGTGCAAATGAAAGTGACAACAGGTGCAATGGAGAGGCCAAAGCAAAACAACCCTCAAAAACGAAAATGTTTTAGCATGTAATGGCCACAGACAATTGCTCTCTCCCTATCCTTCCTGACTGATTCAGCTCTAGTTTTTTTGTTCTGCTAGTGTCCTTATCACAACTGGTAGCATGAGGCGGTACCTGCAGCCCGCAGCATCCCCAGGATGGCATGTCCATACATGCAATCGCAAGATGGTTCCCTGTGTCCCCTAACACAGTCTCAAGAGCATAGAGGAGATATCAGGAGACTGGCCATTACACGAGAAGAGCTGGACAGAGTCATAGAAGGGCATCAACCCAGCAGCAGGTCTGGAATCTGCTCCTTTGTGTGAGGTGGAACAGGAACAGGACTGCCAGAACCCCCAAAATGACCTCCAGCAGGCAACTAGTGTGCATGTTTCTGATCAAAATGTCAGAAACGGACTCCATGAGGGTGGGGGCCTGATGTCCTCTTGTGGGACCTGTACTCACAGCCCAGCGCCGCAGAACACCAGAACTGGCAGGTCCACCTTTGGCACCCCGTTCTCTTCACAGACGAGAGCAAGTTCACACAGAGCACATGTGACTGTACATGTGAAAGAGTCTGGAGATGCCGTGGTGAATTATGCTGCCCGTTGCTTCATCCAGCACGGCTGTTTTGGTGGGTCAGTGACGGTCTGGGGAGGCCTATCCTTGAAGGGTCGCATGGACCTCCATGTCATAGCCAACAGTACCCTGACTGCTGTTAGATACTGGGATGAAATCTTCAGAGCAACTGTCAGACCTTACGTTGGTGCAGGGGAACCTGGGTTCCTCCTGGTGCAGGACAATCCCGGCCTCATGTGGCGGAGTGTGTAAGCAGTTCCTGGATAAGGAAGGCATCAAGGCCACTGACTGGCCCTTTCTGTCCCCTGACTTAAATCCAACTGAGTACCTATGGGACGTTATTTATCAGTGCATCCAATGCCGCCAAGTACTGCCACAAACTGCCCAGGAGCTCACTGATGCCTTGATCCAGGTCTGGGAGGAGATCCCCCAGGACATCATCTGCCAACTCATCAGGAGCATGCACAGATCGGGAGTGCATAGATGCACACAGGGGCCATATGCACTACTGAGTCACATTATGTTTTGCCATGATAAAATTCTAACAAAATTTCCAACAAAACCCTTTTGGCATTTTTACCTTTATTTTATATATGACAGTAGAGATGAACAGGCCTCCCCTGGCAGCAACTAACTAACCAAGTTAATAAATAAACATGAAATATAGGTACCCGATCAAACTTGGTATGTTTGGATCATGTGGAAAGCCCAGAAAATTCACCAATTCAAACGGATGCCAACAATATCCTTTCTTTTAATATTCGACATAAGAAGCCAAACTTCTCAAAGGCCTCAGGATTTCAGGCTGTACAAGCTGCTTTGTATATAGAGAAAAAATGATTTCAATACAGGGAAGACACTATGAAAGAATAAGCGAACGATTACAAAATGTAAGCATATTCATATCCTGGCAAGAGTAGATATGGATGTGACACCATTTGTTCCTAGACCTTTCAACCGCCTTTAATTTGAACCCATACTGTATTCATTTACTATGCTATCATTTGTATATACAGTAATACCTTGAACAGTGGTAACAAGATGAGATGGCTTTCTGATTGTGCTCAGGCACTCTTTTAAACAGAGTAGACCTTTATGCCAGTATCTTCCATGAATATACAGGTAGTTAACTGAGCTGCCTTCATTATTAACGTAAAGGCCATGGTCCCTATTATGCTTCAGCTTTACAGTATATTTAAAATAGGAAATATAGTAGAGGTATTAAGAAGTTTGCCAGCTGCCTACTCGGGGTCAAATATTCATTCAGCGGATGATCAATTATAGTGATGGAAACGCTTCACAATAAAAATTGTTAAGAACCAGGCAAATATCAATATATAATTGATATTTATATTTAAGTCTTTCAGCATGGTTCTGTATGAGGCATAACCCACTGATAACCTGTGCAGTAAAGGCTGCATCATATTTCTTTGCATTTAAACCCTGACTCTAGCTGTACTTCCCTGTCAGCACAAACTACTAAGTCTGCATATGCAATTCACTCTGCTCCTTCTTTCATGTAGACCAGGCTTTTAATTATGGACACTAATTGGACACTAGTGATACTGACTTTCAGTCAAGGTTTGGCCATTTCAGCAGCTAGATGTATTCAAGCCAAATCTCCCACCTGGACACCTTTACTACAATGAAAAAAGCAATTTGCTCATACTCCAAAATGAGAGTAGCCTGGATGGTTTGCTCCCAATTTCTCATTATCCAAATCTAAATAGGCCATTGTATGGTGCGTGGCTGGGGCTGATAGGGGTTGCATTGTAGAATGGGCAAACAAGAGATCATGATAAATAAAAAAAATGAAAAAACAAACAAACAAATAAAAAAATCAGAGGTACAATGAGACTAAAAATAGAACAGTTGTCTGCTACAGAAAGAGCAACTGACTTGGGTCAACAAAAATTTGCCACAAAGATGAATATATAAATAAATTACCCATCCGTTTAAATGCAGATTATTCTAATACTGCAATTAATGTTGACATCAAATTTATCTTTATAAGCCATTATTATGAATAGTAGGTGGTACAATAGGTGCTAAATATACAGTAAATGTTATTTTTGTGCATTTATGGTATGTGTTAAGGATGCTGGAACACGGCTTAATAGGTGCTCTGTAAATAAAAGGGTTGATCCATGTTAATAACTAGACTAAAACAGCCATGCTAATAATAAAAATAATAATAACTTGATATGTATAGCATGTTTCAAAACAAAGTTAGAAAGTGATTTACAATAAAAACAATAATAAATCTATTAAATATGTACAAGATAAAAAAACAGGATAAAAGAGTATAAAAACTAACAAAAAATAGGTCAGTGAGACTGCCTGCTTGAAATCCCCAGACAGAGTTGAGGGGCCCAAATAGCAAAAGCTTGGTCACCTTTAGAGACAAGTTGTGATTTTGGAGCCATTAGAAGAGCCTTGTTGGAGGATCTCAGGCAGCGATCAGGTTCACAGGAATTAGCAGATCACTGATACAGACAGGAGCCTGACCATTCAAAGCTTTGAAAACAAGTAATAAAGTCCAAAAATCAATTCTAAAACTCACAGGTAACCAGCGAAGGGCAGCAAGGATCTATGTGATGTGGTCGCTTCTCTTAGTATAATTTAAAAGCCTGGCAGCAGTGTTTTGTGTGAGTTGCAGTCTTTGGATGTTTCACTTGCTGATGCCAGCATAAGGAGTATTGCAGTAACGAAGTCTGGATGACACAAATGCTTTGATCACCTTTTCTAAATCAGTAGACGAAAGAAATGACCTGATCTCTGTTAAGTGTCTCAGTTGAACAAAGCAAGACTGCACCACTTTAGTGACCCGGGCATCCAAAGACAGCACTGTGTAAAAAATAACACCTAGATTATGTCTCATTTTTTTAATTTTCATGGCAGTAGGGCTGGGACAATTATAACTATTCTTGATTTAGGGTCATTCTGCTGCAGGCAGTTTTTGAACATCCGATTCTGTACTTCAGTTAAGCAAGACATAAGACAAGAAACATCGGTGGTGCCGGGCTTTAATGAGACATTTAGTTTTGTATCATCTGCACAGCAATGAAAATCTGTACTGTGTTTATGTATGATTTGCCAAAGGAGTAGTATGTATATGGTAAATAGGAGGGGACACAGGATAGACCCATGGTGGACCCCACAAAAAGAGGGGCCTGAGAGGAGGAGGCAGTTCCAAGCAAAACAGAGAAGGACTCCATTCACTAGTTATAAAATAAATAATATATAAAACATAAAATATATCAGTCTGAGTGGTGAACAGACCAACTAACATTAACCATCCCTAAAGCCTTGCCCGTAACATGGTAAAAAAAAAAAAAAAAAAAAAAAAAAAAAAAATAGATTGGGTTTGATTTGCCCTCAACCCAACAAAGTGAAAGTGAATGGAACACTAGATTATCTCTAGACCTCAGTGAACACTTAGAAAACTTCGAAACCACTTAGTTATGAAGAAACAGTTGCCATACTGTTGACAATCTGCTCTGTGAATTGTCGAGAGTAACAGGGGCACTGTTTCTGGAAAGACATGCTGGTAAATTTTTATATAATTTTGAATGCTTTGAGCATCACAAATTAAATGCCATTTACCTCAACTCTGTTGGTGTGTAATGTAAATCGTTGGTTTAAATGCCCAGGTTTTGACGAAGATTAGGTAAATCAGTAGTGGTGGACAGAAATAGTAGTAGTGGTTGGGGTATTTTTTGGATTTCCAGTAACAGAAAGTTGGACTCGTGGTCCACAGAATCATGAATTAGAATGAAAAAACATGCATATCCATACCAAAGATGCATTAAGAGTGTAAGCACTCTTCCACACATCCCTCTTTCCACCCACGCTGCTCCAACAGCGCCGCAGAGTGCACTCATGCTTAATGAATTGAGACAGAAGGCCAGATAAATGTGACCAGTTCAGTAAAGGCAGCAGGCAGACACAAGAGAGAGGCTACTGCCTGCTTGCTATGGCACATATACAGGGAGCACCGGAGGCGCCCTGTAGTCCGATCCCTGCTTTACTCTGCCTCTGGTTGGCATAAACATCTAATAGGGCCTAAAAGCCTTAGATGAGAGCAACACATGCTGGGTAAGTGGTTGAAAATGGGACATGGAAAAGGTTTTAGGACATTCCAAGAACAAAGCATACAGTAAGTGTCTGTTCTAATCTATGAGATATGTGTCCCTGTAGTATGGGTTATGGCCCTATGCATCTCTGTCTTTGGGTATATGTGGTGGTCTGTATTTGAGTAGAAGCAAAGATGCCATCTGTACATACACATTTTGTGTGTAATTCTGTAGATACAGTAAATGCATGTGTTTCTTCCTTCCATGCTTTCAGGGCTTGACGCTAACTTTTTTCCCAAGGAGCACATGTGAAAAAGTATGGAGCGCACAAAGAACTTTAGGAACACAATGTAAATTGATCAAATAATGTGTTTTCCAAAATAAACGTGATGCAAATAGACATTTACAAGCAAAATTATTTAATGAATTTGTATACAAAATGTACAGAAGGGTAAAATCATCAAGTTTTGAAAAAGTTTCGCAAATTAATTTTGTCTTTAATGTTATTATCTTATATATACAGAGGTTAAAGCAAGAAAAAATTTTGTGCATGAAATGTGGAGCACGGAAGATTTGCGTGCCTGAAATGTGAAATCTTTTCCGGAGCGGGGGGCTTGGTGTTGCGGTCACAAAATGAAGAAATAGAAATGTATGTGTTGCAAAGGAACGTGTTTATTATCAAAACGAACAAAAAGATTATAGCTTTAGTTGTTACTTTCCAGATTAAACTTTTATAGCATAATGAGTTGATAAATAAAGATTAAACTTTCAGTGGTTACCAGACTTTTTGACTTATAGCTCCTACATCTCTTTTTTGCCTTGGTGCTATTTATATTTAGAAGCTAAATCATTTAGGCTGTTTGCAAAATTGTATCGCACTTGATGTGAATTAAATAGGCAGTTATGTCGAAATTTCGCCTCTGGGCAAGCATGTCATCATTGAAATGGATCATATAATGTTGTGATGGTGACTTTAAAACTTCAGCATAGAGGATTTTTATTGCAACTTTCGTTTCTGTTTGGTTTCTGTTACCTTACCTTCAAAATTACCGCTGGCTTACTGGAGCCTGCTCTGTCTGTGCTCTGTGTCTCAGTGTGACATGATGTGAAAGCATGCACAGGCCTCAGTGTTTATTGGCTATCAACTGTGCCGTCAGAGGGGGCTGTAGGCGGGACATTTGTTACAAAGCCCAGTGCAGTGGGGACTGCAGGCAGGGAGGGAGACGGCTGTATCAGAGCCAAAGGAGCGAGTTTTAAAAAACATTTATTCGATTGGTTATCGATGAAAAAACGTCCAGTGGCGATTATGTAGGTTGTGTTTACTCACACACCGTGCACCTAAATCATTTTCCGGTTCGCACATACATATATTTTTAGGGGCAAATGCGAGTGAAATGCTCGCACTGTAGTGGCAAAATACCTCAGTAGCATCATTAATGTGGTCTGTAGGATCTGTAGCGGTGGCCATTGTTGCTATCCTCACAAGTTACCCACCGGCGCACAGCTTGACATCAGTGTGGCGCTGATTGGCTAATCGCTAGACCCGCCCCCACCCCCGGCGTTAATTGGTCCTTCCATCTTTTGGACAAGATAAATCGCAAATTCACTGCAGTATGCCAGACCAGAGATGCAAACCTACTCAGTTGAGTGGGCGGGGTCTATGGTCTGGAACCAGGCTGAGACAGATGTGCCTTTTGTTATTTATAAAAAGATAAATCACTTTTCTATAATACATCACTGACAAGTTTTGTTTGTTTTTTGGGTTTTGTTTTTTTGGAAGGCGCTCGTGCGCCCTCACACAGATTGCGCCCTGGCCGGTTGCCCACATTGCCCATAGCAAAAACCGTCCCTGGTCCCTCTTCTCCGCCACACTTTGACTTATTCCCACCCAGCCACCAGTGGGACTTGTATTCATTGTGCAGACAGTAGCTTGGAAAACCACCCATAACCGTGTCACACGGGTAAGAGGGAAGAGGGAAGGCGGCTGGAGTTCGTCCAACATTTGCGGTTAGATTATCATATTTTTTTATTGACAAAAATACAGGCTGCTTCGGCTGATTTTTTTATGCACACATGTGCCCCTAAATATTTTTTACAGTTCGTACACACCTATTTTTAGTCGCAAATGAGAGTGAAACGCTCGCACTGTCGAGCGCTGGATTTTGTCTGTACATATCCGTGTGTGCACTTACATGTATGCCTATATACAGTGCAACAGAGATTTTTCCATGTCTACAAATGTTTCTGTATGTGTGGGTGTTGCTGCTAACAGGGCCAGCTCATATCATCGCTCATCAGAGATGGAGAAGATGTTTCCTCGGGGGTCAGCGAGCAGCCGTCACTTCACATGAAAGCAGCCAGGAGGGAGGAAGTAGAAGGATGAAGCATGGGATGGGTGAGAGACAACACAGAGGACTGGGGAGAAAGTAGGGTGGGGGAGCTGGGGGGTGGGAGGAGAGGGTCGGAGGGAGTGCTTCCTCCAGTCAACATCATGCCAACTGGAGACTGGAGCTGGGAGAGGAACAGGGAAAGTGAAGAGAAGGGATGAGAGAAAGAGTGACAAAAAAGGAGCTTTAAATGAAGAAAGGGAATAGTGAAAGAGAGAGAAGAAGAGAATAACAATATATTTGCCAGAGGGAAGCAGGGAGAAGAATGAGGGCAAAATAATGTGGGTTTGTTACATAAAGCAGGATCAGACACAGGTCAACACATCAGACCAAACACAATAGATGGAGGCGAGCAGTTCAGGAGGAAAGCCTACATAATAGAAATAAAGCCAGACAACAGGAGGACTAATGCTGCCCCATCACAGGTTATCTCGGAGTCTTCACTGAAAACAAACTCACCCACTGCCTCCCTCTCAAGGAAGTAGTCTTTTCCGAAATGCCATAAAACTTAGCTAAGAAAAAAAGGAAATGATCGAAGCCCGTTTATTAGTGCCAACATTTCCCCTTAGCTGTCAGTAAATACTTCCTCCCCTTGGAGGAGGGAGAGTGGGTGTTTCTGTATTTATGGGTTTTAATAGGAAGAGCGTGATCATCCTATTGACCGGCCTGCTCAGATCCTAATGGGCACCTTAAATCTCAGGGAAACACACTGTATTCTGGGGTGAGTTACAGGCAAATTAACATGGAGAGGGAGGCCAGCAGGGCTGCTTCTGCTGGAAGGGAGGAAAACAATCGGTTGAATGATTGTCGGACATTTAGGATGAGTTAGGGAGGGGGCAACGAGAGGGGAGAAGAGGCAATAAACGATTTTCATCAGTAGCAGAGAGAGAATGAGGTGGGATGGAGAGGGTGGGTGGAATCCAACGTGCTCGCCTTCCATTATGAGAATCATAAAATAGTTTTAATGACCAAATATTGGGCTCTTTGAAACAAGATACTGGATCATATTACAGGCATTATGGTGTCACACTTTGGCTCACACACTTTGAGGCGGACAAATTGTGTAGTGCCTTTGTGCGCATCTGTATTAGGCTCACTGCCCTCTGTGTGTCTGCGTGTGTGATTATGACTGGTTGTCTGTTGTTGTACTGTAGATCCATCATTACGTAGGTGTACTTAATAAATACATGTACTGTCGTAGAGTTGATAGATTTGTGCTCTCTTCCTCTTTCTCATCTCTTCTTTGTTGCATGTATAATAACTGTTGTAATTCATACATGGGCTTTACTAAAGCGTATGAAAAAGTTAATAGTTCTCTCACATTGATAATGTCACCTCACCAGTAAATGAATAAAGCAGAGTTAGACAAATGCGAGTATATGTAACTGAACAATACTGCTAGTGCAAAGTGAAGTATTACCAAAGTAAGCATGACGAATATAATGACGCTTCACATACAGAATATCATATGTAACCTGAACTAATTTCTTTCTGAATAACTGCTGTTCTTAATTTATTTTAGAAACTGATTCTACTGGTAATCTGGGTTAAATGTAGTGGACATTTAAGCCTGTATAAGCCTATACATTACATTTTTTCTTTAAAGCAGTGGTTTTAGGTAAAGGGAACATGAAGCATCCAAAAAAAGCATGTCTGGTGTAATAATAATGTCTGTTATTGGTTCATATTTAAAATGCCATTTACAAAAAAAGCCTTTCATTTCTATGGAGTCCTGTTTAGACTGACCCTGACAATGACCTAATGAAATTTTATGTGATTTTGCAGTGCAGTTTTTGAGAAAATGAAGGGGGAAGTCAACTCACAATATTAGGACAAACACTATCCACAAATTCCAACTATCAGCACACACACAAAAAAATAAAAATAATGAGATAAATAATGGATGTATACATTCATTTTGAGGTGACTTTTCCTGTACAGTTATGTACAGTAGTGTAATGTACAGTAAAACTTCTCATGGTCAGGGACATTTTAAGCAGCAATCCACTTAAGACTTTTTGGAGACACCATGAACTCTGGGAAATTGTATCAATTATCTTATAATTATGTTTAGACAAAGAAAAAAGGCTAAAATGTAAATGCATAAATCTACAGCCTATCTCTGCTGCATCTTTTTTTTATCAATCCCCATTACAGCCACAACAACATTATATTGATTTTGGACTGAACTAGGTCATCAGTACAGTAGTCAATTATTGGTTTAGTTAATAAACCATTAATCAGTTACTTAAAAAGAAAAAAAAGTCAATGGATTAATCTGAATGCCAATAATGTGAATAAATAACACTGGTATCCAAATAGCAGCTAGACAGTATGCACATGGAGTAATCAATGCAAGTTTAGCAGGCAAATCAAAAAATGTCCAAAGTCCAGACAGACACTGAACTTCAATACAAAGCTCATCAGTCTGAGAAAGCAAACTTGAAATAAAAAGTTGACCTTTAATGAGCGATGACGGGCAGAAATTTGGTCAATGCGAGTAAATGCATATGAGAGCCAAAAGATATAAATGGCAAAGCAAGTCTGCGCTCATCATCTGATAGCTGATGGAATCCAGTTTTAAGCTAAAAGTCTTCTCCCTGCTCGATAAAATGACCGCCACTATCAGCTGACAGTGAATGTCATTGCTGGTGAACAGAGGAAATTGTGCCTTGAAGTTCTGAGTAATTGAATTTGTAAAAGTCATCGTATTACCCTATAATACGATATGCAGATTCAGAGGGGGTTGCAATTTACAAAGGGGTCAAACCACTATGAAATCACCCCCCCCCCCCCCCATCTCTCTCTCTCTTCCTAACACACACTTGCACACAGACACAACATCATTTACACAGTTTCCTATTTCACATTGCTTCTGGCATATCTGCGCCTGCCTCAGAGGAAGTTGAGATGTGTGACTATAAACCTCAGATGGTATTCCGTTACAAAGACACCGTGGAAACGCTCCTCACACTTTGGCTGATTATTCTAATGTCTCCATGACATGACCTGTCAGAATTTAAATATCCTTGACAAAGCCTCTTGCAGTAAGAGGCAGACTGGTGAGGCATTGTCGCCCACAAAATAGCGGATATGGCGAAGGACATAAAACTATACTATACACACTATATGAAGCATATTTTCAAGATGCTCTGAGGCACACTTGGCAAACTGCAGAGCTTTTACATTTATATGGTGTGCGTAAATATAGCAAGAAGGGCAGAGAGTAAAGCAGGGTGAAAATAACTATGGGAAAAAAAAACAGAAAAGTGCATCAGGGTTGAACCAGTACAGGTCAGGACAGATAAGTCAGGCAAGAGTTTTATTAGTTTTTTTAATTTATCCAATCCTAATTATTTTTTTCCTTTCTTTCATCTATTTTTCTTTTGTTTTTGTTTGTTTTTGGTTTCATGTGTCCTTATTTGATAGGGACGTTCTCTCACCATGCTGTCCCTCATTAGTCTAATCCCAGAAAACCCTCCTCAGCCATTTGTACACTGCAAAAACTCAAAATCTTACCAAGAATATTTGTCTTATTTCTAGTCAAAATGTCTCATTTCTAGTCAAAAAATCTCATTACATTTAAAATAAGACTCATCACCTAAAAAGTTACTTGTTTTTAGGCAATTTTCACTTGTTTCAAGTAAATTTTCACTTGAAATAAGTAGAAAAATCTGTCAGTGGACCAAGTTTTTTTTGCTTGTAATAAGAAAAAAAAACCTTGCTCCACTGACAGATTTTTCTACTTATTTCAAGAAACTTTACTTGAAACAAGTGAAAATTGCCTAAAAACAAGTAACTTTTTAGGTGATGAGTCTTATTTTAAGTGTAATGAGATTTTTTTTGACTAGAAATGAGACATTTTGACTAGAAATAAGACAAATATTCTTGGTAAGATTTTGAGTTTTTGCAGTGTACATGGCATGCACATGAGGATGTGTATTGCTGTGCTTGTGATGTGGTGGAAAGGAGAATACATTTATAACTAACTAGTAATAATAACAACTGAAATCCATCAATACTTAACTGAGTGAGAACCAATGTGCAGATACAAACAAAAACAACAAAATAAACAAAGAACAGTTGTTAAAAAAATCCAAAATGTCTAACCTTTTTGGCTGTCAATGATAAAGTTGCCCTCCTCATTTCCTGTAGTGATTTTGTACGTGATCCCATCCCCATCTGGGTCCTTCGCCAGCACTGTGGCAACCAGCGTGTTGGGGCCTGCGTCCTCTGAGACGAATGTCCGATATCTGAGAAAACACAAACAAATACACAATCAACATATTCCCAACACTTCTCTGTGGGAGGATATGTGTCCTGACAGTTGGCTATAAAGGTGAAAATGAGACACATTTGACAATGTTTTGTCAATGTTTCAAATCAATTCCATTTATTTTACTTGCAAACAGTATTTCAGTGCATCATTGGGTAAAACCAAGATGCTCCTATGGGAACACACTGCAATACCCACATCAAAATATTGATTGGGCAGCAGTAGCTTAGTCCATAGGGACTTGGGTTGGGAACCGGAGGGTCGCCTGTTCGAGTCCCCGTCCGGACCAAAATATGGAGCGTGGACTGATAGCTGGAGAGGTGCCAGTTCACCTCCTGCGCACTGCCGAGGTGCCCTTGAGCAAGGCACCAAACCCCTCAACCTCTCGGGGCGCCTCACCAAGGGCAGCCCCCTCACTCTTACATCTCTCCACTTTGTGCATGTATAGGTCCTGTTTGTGCATGTGTGTGTCTTTCGGACCTGTGTGTAATTGACAAGCAAGAGTGAAAACATTGAATTTCCCCTCAGGGGGATTAATAAAGGAAATAAACTTAAACTTAAAACTTAAAACTAAAATATGAATCCTAAGTATGTCACAAACAATTGCATTTAGAAACCGAACAAATAAATCTCATCAGTGTCATTTCTAATTTAGTTTTTTTTTTTTTTGTTTTCCTCAGTGGAATTAAAAACAAGGGGGGAAATGGTTAAGAAACAAAGTTATAAGCAACAACTCCAGAGCGGAAGCACTGAAGACCTTCTGGATAAATCCCACTGCATGAACCATAATCAGCAGCCTCAAAAGCCACACTTGTGGCCATGTTAGCCAGGGATTTTGTGCCATTTCTTCAGTCTGATGTGGTAAATATAGCATGCCATAGCTTTTTTCAATCTGCTGAGTGATGGCTGGACCAGTGGTTGTGTTGCACACTGTGAGCAAAAAGACTTTCATCAAATGTTTACAACTGCAGCCACAAGAGTCCTAACTGTGACTTTTTCATAAGGTAAGTGGTTCTCAGCTGTGATCCCAGGCGCACAATACTGACAGCTTGAAGTGGTTTCCAACATAGTGAACAGACTCCATGTACCAGAAAAATACTCATACGTTAAATGCCATGTGTTTGATGTTCAAGGTATCTTTACTAAACATAGCATTGCCAGTTTCTCATCACACCAGCGAGTTAATTGCTTTCACTGTGAGCCCAAGGTGTTAATCAATCCCTGACCAGCTACAAAAATACAAACCAGCAGGAGTTCTGAGGAGCAGCATACAGAACTACTGCAGGGTAAAATTCAAAATAACATTAAAAATGCACTTTAAGATACCATCCTGGTAACCACCATACCTCACATGAACACATAGTTAAGACATAAAGTTTCCTACCAACATCACAGACTTCTGACCGCCCACATCACTCATCCTCCATCACACCCTCCATCATAGAGTACCTGCAATTTAAAAACTTTCAAAGTGACAGTGTGAATGTGAAGTACAGTGGAGGTTGTGAAAACTATCTGCCTTTTCCAGTGATATCCTCAGTAAAATAAGACACAGTTGACAGGAGAAGTTCGTCACACTGCACTCAGGTTCTTGGTTGTGTTGATGACTTGTGTCCATAACCATCATGGAGGACATTCAATATGACTTAACACTTATCAAATGTGAAGACTGTGTATGTTTGTTGCTTGCTTCTAAATCAATGGATAAGGGACAAGGGAAAAGGCTGCATCCTTGACAGCAGCCTAAAGGAGGCCTCTTTTTTCAAGTTATTGCTGTATTTAAGATTTCTCATAGAACACGTTTACATGCTTTAATGGTCTAAAAAACACTAGTTCCCTCATCCTGTCTGTACTGGAACATCTATATTCACCCTCTGTCTGAGATGATCCATTGTAGTGCCTGTCTCTTTATGCCCCCTCCCAGAAAAGCCCAGTGTGCCCTGATTGATCAGTTTCTTGGGACTTCTGCATCTCGCCCTCTCCGGGGAAGTGCAGCCAGGGTATGACTGTAATGGTGAATATTGGCACTTTCTACCTTGCAAAATCACCAACAGAAGCTTCTGAACACAACCAGATACTATGTCCCAGCAAAATTGGGAAAAAATTAACAACATCAGCCACCAAGATGTCACGTTTCCCTGGCATTCGCATGTAGCTCCATATAGCAGTGTAGGCTACGTAATGTAAACAGTTGCAATGGCACACCTGGAGGAGCTGATTATATAAAGAAATCCGCAACAGGCTGACGTCAGCTTGTTTTATAAGTCGGTAAAAAATATTGGAGACAGAGTATTCAGAATGGTCTGAAGGTTTTTGCTCTCAGGGCATACTTTTACATATGTTCACCTCATTATTTGAAAACCTGCAACTGTTTTATAACATCTGACATTGTAACATGACATATATGTCAAAAATGAGGAAAGGCATACTTTTTAACCCCTATACCCATGGGACTAGTACTGCCTGGGGACCTCATGTGATCATGTTAGTGTTTTGTGTGGTACATTTGTGGGGGATAAGCAAAGTCTGTATTTTACTTGAATTTACTGACATTAACTTGCGGATATGATGCTCTCAGTCATTTTTAACTCCACTCTTTACAGTACAGAAACACTACACAGCACCACTAGTAGAGATGTACCTTGTTAACTTCCTTTTCTTTCTCTTTAATGTGGGTTAAACAAACAAAAGATTCTGTTACTTATTTTCATGCCATCTATCTTATCATCTTTCAAGATTTTGTTCTTCTGATTGTTTAAAGTGTGATCTTTCTGCAAACGGGTGTCCATGCTGTGCAGTGAGGTCAGTTTCCTGCACCCAAAGTACCGTAAACACTTTCATCTACAATAGCCAGCACAGCCTCCATAATTCTCAACCAGTAAAGAGGAAGAGAAGAGGCACAGAGAAAACAAAAAAACTTTAAACAACCCCAAATCACCAAGCTGCCAATTCATACGGGGCTAATATTATCACAATACCTTTCATGTTTAGTGAAATATGGTAGGTAATTTGTGGTGGAATTTTTACTTAACAAATTATGGATATGGCAGATTCACAAGGGATTGAGATCACAGACGACCACCCCAATTATTACAAATTACTACAGGTCTCCGAGTATTATTTATTCATTCATTATCCATAACCACTTTTGCTGTTAAGGGTTAAATAGTGTCTTATAAAATACAATAAACTACTATACTATATGAAGGAAAGGAAAGGATGACTATTCATTCATTCTTGTGCAATATTTAACAGAAAGCAGGTACGATTCCACAAGTATTTATTCAGAAGAAAGCAAAGCAAAACAAAACACACAAATTCTAACTCGTCACTTTATACAAGCACAGGTTTGTATGTGTGTGTGTGTGTGTGTGTGTGTGTGCGTGCGTGCGTGCGTGCGTGCGTGCGTGCGTGCATGCGTGAGTGAGTGACAGACAGACAGACAGACAGACAGACAGAGACAGAGAGACAGAGAGACAGACAAAAGCTGTGTAGTTGAAACAAAGGCTGTTTGGCCTACAAAACAAAATGGATTATCAGATGGCTGAATCAAAGATGGCTTCAGGCTGGGGGAGGTTAAACTAAGTTAAACAGTCTTACTTGGCCTAAACAACTGTAATAATGCTACAGTATGCCCAGTTGATCCATGACCAATCCTTGAATAAAGGAAAAACTTGCTTTGTGCAGCTTTTGTTAGCCGGCAGTTGAAGACTGGAAATAACTGGGGTTCCAGATGCAGTCCTTGCTGTGTCCTTGTTCCAAAGGTGCAGAACCGAGGAGTATTCGAGGGGATCCGATATCCTTGAGTTAGAAGTCTTGTGCTGACTCAACTTGGTTCTACTTGTTGCTGGAAAGTTAGTTGCAAACCTTGTGTTTGGCACACTGACTTGTCTGGTCTTTGGGTTCTGTGTCTGCTGGAAGCAGGCCACATTGAGAGCGAAGCTGCAGCTCCTGCTGTGAGCATGCAGAGGTAAGAGAACAGGTGAAGGACGCAGCAGGTCCTACCTCTATGGAGGTTAAAGAGCAGAGAGCCAGAGTCCCCTTCGGAGCCTCAGGAAAGGAGAGCATGTCAGAGGCTCAGGAGAAAGAGAGCAATGGAGAGTAGGGGCATCTCCCTAAGTTGGCTTGGTGACATCACAGAGTCACGTCACTGCGACAGTAATGCCCAAGCAAGACTGGTCTCTTACTTGGGTTTGACTGTGAGGCATCCTGTGAAGAAGGGTGCCAAATGGCTGTCCTTTATTTGACGAACAAAGAACATGCAGTCCCAGGCCCCATTTCAGATGGCAAGACCCAGAGGAAAAGCCTTCGCATATCCAGGTTGGACCTTAACAAATGACAAATTACCTGTGGTCCTGTGAATCCCAACACAGGGTACACCCTGGACAGATTGCCAGACTATCACAGGGCTGACACATAAAGACAGACAGCTATTCATGTTCACATTCACACCTACGGCCATTTTAGAGTCATCAATTAACCTAGCCAGCATGCCTTAGGACTGTGGGACGAAGCCTGAGAACCCAGAAAAAACCCACACTGATACTGGGAGAACATGCACAGAGTTCAACATAACTCATGGCCCGATGGCCCGGGGCCAATCAAAAAGTATGTCGGGCAAGTTGACTGACAGGTCATAGGCCTGCTCGGGCCAGTGACACTGTAAGGCTTTTTTTGTCAGGGGAACAACTCCAGCGGATTTTTATCCCACTTTTCTCGAGTCTTCAGTGGATTTATTGGGCTTTTTGGCCAAAGGTGCCCTCACCTTTGCTCGTGCAGTGAAACGCCGGAGGAGGAGGAAACGTGCCGGTGCGCTTGTGCGTCTCCACCAACGCGAACACCGCACACCGCTGCCATGCCGGTATATTTCTCTCCAACGTGCGTTCGCTGGCCAGTAAACTGGATGAACTTCAGCTACTGATGGTGAAAAACAGAGACTTTTCTACATCTGCAGTTTTGTGCTTCACGGAGAGTGGCTGTGTGGATTGATACCGGACTCCGCGCTGCAGCTGGCAGGCTTCCAACTCTTGATCATAATATGGAACTCTCCGGCAAAACTAAAGGTGGAGGTATCTGTTTTTATACTAACAGTGGCTGGTGTAATGACGTGACAGTGATCCAGCAGCACTGCTCTCCTGATCTGGAATCTTTTTTCACCAACTGCAAACCTTTTTACTCCCCCCGTGAGTTTGCTTCATTCATTCTGCTCGGTGTTTACATCCCACCGCAGGCCAACGTGCAGGAGGTAGGCTACAGCGCACACTCACCGACCAGATAGGCTGCTGTGTGTGGAGCGGACTCCTTAGTTATTGTCCTTGGTGACTTTAACAAAGGTAACCTCACCCATGAACTCCCCAAATACAAACAGTTTATAAAATGTCCGACCGGAGAGAAGAATATCCTGGATCACTGTTACACAACTGTTAACAACGCCTATCACACTGTCCCCCGTGCTGCACTGGGCCACTCTGACCACAACACCGTCCACCTGATTCCCTCATACAGGCAGAAGTTAAAGCTCTGTAAACCTGTTGTGAGGTCATCTAAGAAGTGGATGAGTACACAGAGGCTGTGACATCATACATCAGCTTCTGCGAGGACTGCTGTATATACCATCACGCACTACGATGAGGTATAATGGAGTTTAATGAAATGAAGTTAAATTAAATGAACTTTTATAGACATTTCTCTCTCTCTCTCTCTCTCTCTCTTTACTTAGGCCAGTAAGAATATACAAGGGGCCAGTATGTTGAACACTGATGCAAACACAGCAGAGAAGGGCCCCAGCCAGCCCTCTGGTTCAAGCTCAAGACCCTCTTGCTGTGAGGTTGTGCGAACCACTGCACTATCGTGCTGCCTCCAAGTAACACTTGTCCTGTGCAAATAGGGCATTGGACAACAATACTTACTTTCATTTCAGTTTAAAGCTTTCAAGTATCAAGTGATGTGTTCCTGAGCAATGTACAACAGTATTATGAGCTCATCTTTACACCACAAACAGAAGCATCTAACCAGAAGGTCAAAGACACAGTGCTCATGCAATCTATCATTTACTATGATACAGTGAACTGCTTAAATGCAGAGACAGATACAAAACAGATCAAATGCTTTCTCATTAGAATAGTACACATATGCAAGATATGGACTTGCAAACAAGATGCTTTCTGGTATGGTGTATTCACAAATGTGTGCATTTGATTATCTATACAAGCTAACTTGCCTTGACATGCATTTCTTATCAGCCCACGCATACCAAACCAAGCTCAGCTTCTTGCTCTGAAATTCCCCTTCAGTTTTGTCTTTGTATCTTAGAGTAGCACTTTGAACTTCAGCTTTGAACTCTCTTTTGGCCTTACACATACATCTCTGAACCACTGGTGTGCTTGAAAGCAAAACTTCTCTTGAAAGGCTGGCCTTTCTACCTTGTTGACATGAGGTTCACACTCTGTATTCTTTGGGCACGTTTCAGCTGTCCTTGTGGGAATAGCAGATATAAACGCATAATACAACATGCTAGCCCCTCTTGGTCAATAGTTAAACAACAAGAAGTACCTTGGCATTAGGATAAAGACAAAAAATAAGAATAAGATATTAGTCCAATTTTTCTGAACAATAATAACATTTAGCATTCACAGATGAGTCACAGAGAGAAGGTTGTGCTTCACAAGGGTTTAAACAGTACAATACCATATATAGTATATACACCTGTATATGGCATACCCCATTTTAGGCTGGTCTGCAAATGAGCAAGTATAAAGCTGTTATGACCTGTTCCCAGTGCAGTTTCCATGGTTTAAAAAACATTTCTAGAAAGTGTCACCATCTTAACACGAGGCAATAAGGCAAATCAAAGCAAAAGAGATCAAGAAAAATCTGTGTATTTTTGCATACCGAGAGTAAAAGATGGTCTCTTTTTGCTGCCATTTATCAAACAATACCTGCCCACATGTGCGTGCACATTCAAAATGCAGGGCTAGTAACTCTGACAGCCTAACATAAATGTATATATGTCTGTCACTCCACTCTGTTGACGAAGCCTATTAATTTTTCATGAAAATGAGGCACTCTCATTAGGAGTTGAACACTGTGATCATGTTCTGTCACTGCCATCTTTCTGCCTCAACAACTGTTGGACTAGTTCTGCCTCGGAAGATCAGCAATGCTCTGTTTGTAGAGTGTTGTTGCAGCATTTGAGTAATTTCAGCTCACACTCTGCAAGCCGCACACTTCCCTGCAGATCAATACACAAGTCAGGCAAGGGGAGAAGCTGTGCTGCGTTTCTTTATTATGTAGTTTCTCTAAGGGTACATAGGTCGCATTGATCAAACAGCTAAAACTTGTGGTCTAAGGAAGCTATTTGAAAGATCATTAGATAATTGCTTGTATTTATCTCACCTAAAAGCCAGAAAGAACTAAGGTCTCCTTGTGCTTTTCTGCCTTCAATTTGATGGCCAAATTACAGATGCTGTCTGTGCAGCTGAATTTATGCATGACTCTTTCACTTGGGCTACTCAGCCTCTTTTGTCCTGACTCCCCAAATTAACTCTACTTCTTCATTACAGATGCAGACAGAGTAATCATCATAGATTCAAACAGAGTTGGCTAACAATTAGGCTTATGACTTAACCTGGGAACCACACCAATCGGCAAGCTCATGTTTTATTTGGTCTGACAGATACATCTGGTCCCACTCCCGCTCAGACAGACTTCCAGCAAAACTGGCTCAGTTTGGGTGGGTTTGATACGATGACTGATAACTTGCAGAGCCTTGGCGCCTTACACATAATATGTGATGATGTCATTTGTGGCATCCTCGCGCCAGGGACACTTTGTGAGCATAAACCTACCTTAGTGAAGAGGAGGGCTGTTGAGGCATTTTCCAAAACAACCACGATGGCTGTAGCTGATATGAAACTTTCTGTTGAAACCGTATTTTCAAATTCTGGTGTCAAAAACACCAACGCTTGTTCAAAGACATTTTGAGGCTACAGCATCACAGCTCATCTCTGCATACTGCAGTCTGTCTACATTTGTCTGAGCTCAAAACTATGTCACATTTTATTGCTCTGATTGATTGTAGGTCTATCCAATTACATTCAGAGGTATTTTGGTCTAAAGCCATCAATAACACCCCTTGGAAATTGAAAATGAACTGAGATGTTTTAGACTTATTTGGTTTTGTGAACTGGTATGGCGATGTCAGGCTATTTATGACTATGAGCATCCTGAAATGGTAACAATAGCTGATGTTGGCCTGTGTTGGTCTGTAACATGATGAACTTTGTGATAATACTGAAAAGTGAAAACCACCTATGGCAGTAATGAAGCAATTATTTGATTAATCAGCTAACTGTATTGTGTCAAGTATTCAAATAACAAAAAGTTAAACAAATTTTAATCTGCTCATTTGAGTTATATATAGAGAAAAAATGTTAAATATTTACTGATTCCAGTTTATCAAATGCGAGGATTTGAGTATAGATCCCCAGCTGTGATCAGCATTTAAAAAAAAAAAAATTATGATATTTTCAGGACCAGTCAAAAGGAAAAACCAATCAATCATAAATAGAGAAGTTAACTGATCATTGAAATTAATGAGTTTGAGACTGGAATTTAATTCTTGATGTTGAAGCTGTATCTTCCCAACAAAATAGCGAGAGGGCAAACTATCTGCTGTGAGAGATTGTGTGCTACGATCAAAAGCTCAGAACGGATGCTAAATGGACTTTGTGGTGAAAATGTTTTGCCAGAAGCAATTGTTGGTTACTTCGAGAAAGTGAGATTGTTAGAACCAAAATTATTCTCCTCAACAGTCTGGATGTGTGACTGTACGTGTGACTGTATAGACTGTGCAAGCCTACAAAAAATAGATGTAAGAACACTGAAAAGATAAGATAGTGTTGAATATTATTTCCATGCCATTATTTCCATTTCCACAAAGAAAATGGGGAACTCATCACAACAGTGATGTGGTAAACCAGATAAAGCCACTATGTCCTGAACAGCATAAAAACAGACCTACACACATATTGCTTGCCATTTAAATTAAAATATTAAGCCAAGCATGATGTAAATTTCATAAGTATACACCAAGTAGATAACGATCCACTGCTATGGCACATTTTTCAAAAGACATTTTAAGGTTAATCCTACTTGACACTAACATCAACCTTACTTCAACAAACGGCTCTCTCTAATGCTTTTAAGCAGATGCTTGTAGGCTTCTACTGCATGAGAACTGCCGTTGTGAGTGTTTGAGAGAGAGAGTGGAAAGAGATCAGGACAGATCACTGAGAGGAAGCAAAAAGCCCAGCAGTCAAGGAGCAGTGAGATGCCTTTTGCAATTTGGGCTCTACCACAACTCTAATTTGGCCAGATCAATGCTGCAATCAATTGAAAACTGCCACAAACATACACCACCACACACTAATTACTTTTTAACCTTTTTGTTTTACTTTTTGTTTTAGTTTGTTTTCATTCTGTTGATCTGGGGAGAAAAATAGATGCGTCCCTTAGGCTGGTGCCTGATGTCAGTGGTGAAAATTAATTACTGAATTTAATTATTGAGTTCATTTAGTTTATCCAGATAAGGCAGAAATGGAGAATGGAGGAAAGAGAGTGGGTAATTGAGTGTGTCTGTGTGTGTTGAATAGTTGGGGTTCAGGACAGTCAGCTGATCCATCCAACTGCTGCTCACTGATTGTTTTATTTATTTGCTGGAATGCAGCCTGATTCCCTATTAATCAGTACTTACAATGGTATGTTTCCATTTGCTTGTTGAATTAGCTGGATGCAGGGATGGATGTGGGGCCGATGGCGAGCAGCAGTAATAACTGTATCAGACTTGGCTGCAATATGGGCACTGAAGCAGCAGCGTTTGCTATGGCAAGATAATAAGTGAGGGCTCTGACATTTTAAATATGGCATCTTATTAAAGTGGTGGGTGAGATATGTGTATATGTGAGCAGAGTGTTTTATGTGAACCAATTTATGAGAGTTACTTCTGTGAATATTCCTATGTCTACTGGGTTCTGGTCTGCTCACCCTTATGTAGTTTGGAGGCCAGATGTGTTAAATCTTTAGTATGTGTTCACAGGGTGAGAACCAAACAAATTGAGGGGAAAGACAATAATCACTTACTAGAGGGGTGGCCCCCAGAATAGTCAACTATTTGACGATTCGATCAAAGGAGTCTGATTTGACTGCTTAACTCCCAGTCAAATCTTCGCAGTTGTGGGAAAATAGGGTTATGAAACAAAGGATCAGTCCATTCTGACTATATGGGGGTGTTGAATGTCTAATTTAACATAGAATGGTTGGTTTCTTCCTATATGTCACAGCCTATTTTGATATAAAGTTAGGTCAGAGCACTAACATTAGAAGGCAGCGCTAAGCATTTTCTGAACTTATAAATGGCTATCTGTCAACATCACGTATGCTCTGTCCTATTATGAAATAAATCCTGATGCATGGAACATAGAGAAACCTGGCTATTCACATGTGTGAATACATTTCTTCTGGTAAAGCTGTGTGTTTCACGCTTCGTCATCTAGCCACTTCCTGTTATTTCTGTAAAGAAAGAGTTGTCTCTGCAGGTGAGGAAGGACTCACTTTGGCTTCTGGCTGCCTAGATTCTGTTGGCTTTCATAGGCCCCATTCAGATGTAGCGTCTAAAAGCGCGTGGAAAACGCCAGCTGTGCCGTTTCCATCCTTTTATCCAAGGCGCTTCGGAGGTTGCACTACTGTCGCGCCTGCCGTTACTAAGCAACCAAAACCACCTGTCACTCACAGGGGGAGTAAAAAGTGACACAGAAATAGCGTATCATCATGCTCACCAGTTATCCCAAGCTCCGAGCTGATAATTCTCCAGGCATTGTTCCTTCTGTTGGAGTCAAAGTAGTACTACGAAGACAGGTCATGTAACTCTTGGTATCCCTGGACAAGAATGATCAGTCGCTCTTCCATTGCTTGCTGCCTTTCACACCACCAGATGTTGTGAAGTCCGTTGGACGGAAAGGAAGAAGCAGGTCCGTGGAGCTGATTGGTTAATTCTTATCACATGACATGCAGTGCGCATGCTGCATTCGAAAAAGTTGAGATTTTTCCATCTCTGTGCGCCACGGACGCGCACGAAAAAACAGGCACGTCGCACCAAATGTGCGCCGCTACGCCGTCGCTTTGGATTGTGAGCGCGCTTGACGTGTGTCTACACTGAAACTAATGGATTTGTGCGCGCAAAAGACGTTACATCTGAATGGCCCCTTACTCTGCTAACTTTGGCTTCTACCCCTGATCACCAGTGATGGAAGATGACATAGGTATAAATTATCTGCATTAGAGGTGCCAGCCTTTTGTTTAAACTTGAGCACATAGATTATCATTAAATAGTTTATCATCATGGCTTTTTTGTTTGTTTTTTTAACTGACTAACTACGAAGTAACTTGAGTTGCAAATCAATTTGCAAAAGTGGAAGTTGTTAAAGGTGTTTATATGCCCAAGTCTTCCAGTTGCTACAGGAGTACTGTAGATAACATATTCAGGCTTCTCAAAACCAAAGTAAAGCCTTATCCAGGTTTCTGAAAGTAGGAAATAATAGCAACATATGCAATGAAATAATCCAAATATTGCAAAAAGATGATCAAACCATGATACTAATGCTGGCTTTAATATCAACTGGCTGTTTTCTTTTTCTCGCTCAATGCAGGAAAACAAAACACAGGGAATAAGAAATACAGGTCTATATAAGAGAAATATGATTTGGAGGAAAACCTCTCCCAGCACAATAACAGGTGATGCCCATGCATCACTTTTCCTCACCTCCCTCAACAATTCCCTTGACCTTCCTACAGACATTCATATTGTCATTAATTATAACATATGACACTGCAGGGCAAAAACTTGTGAATCGCATGTCTACTGAATCACATCCATTCACAAACTTGGACAATTGACAGCTAAATCCCTCCTCCAAACAGTGTTTGTCCAATCATAGCTTAGCACATGTAGCTAGGCACAGCAGATTTCTCAAGCTTTGGAATTCTCCATATGCTACAGCCGTGCACATGGAGCTACAGAAAGTGTAATACTCTAGAGAGTCCTGTCTTTTTTTTTTTTTTTTTTTTTGGGTTTCCACAACCAAGAATCCAAGAGTTTACATTTATGTGTGTTTATCTGCTGAAAGATATACTATGCAGGATTCTCCCTCTCAATCATCTTTTTTCTGTATTCAGGACATTTATGGGTGTGTACCCCCACAGCACTCAGGTGAGGTCAGGTTTATATAAAAAGATAGCAAACAGGGGCCAGACCATAAGCAGCAGGCATTCAAGAGACGCAGTGCCAATTAAACGCAAATAAAGTGAGGCAAAGGGCCAAAAAAGAGTGAATCTGGGGTTGGCTTTAACTTGTACTTTAGCTGGCAAACATTGTTAGCAAACATTTACCGATAAACCTGCATAATATACCTTTTAAAGACTGTCCAATATTACATTATTTTCTTAAAATAACGTATTTCTATAGCTAACTAGATACACCCTGCAAAACAAAGATATTGCTGCTCCTTTGTTTTCATGTCTTCAATATGGATCATCAACTGCTGAAGATGCCAACTTTTAACAGGAGATACAGCTTTAGCTTCAGTCTGTTTTGCATTATGATGTGGCAGCAAGTGGTCATAATTTCTTGTTTGTAGCCATGAGGTGCATATCTAAGGGGGGGGGGGGGGGCTCTGATGTTTATGAGTCAGGTGAAGACATTGTTCCAACCAGCTCAGAGAGCTAAAGTTAATTAGTGGGCCAGCAGCAGCAGCAGCAGCTGATATTATCTGCCAGTGACAGTTTTCATTTCAGCCAGCAAACTGATTGTCCACAAGCAAAAATGAGAAGCCTGCTTTTGTCTACCTCTGTCTGAAATACGTGTCCAATTGTCTTTAAAAATAGCTATTAATTTCAAGCAGTAAATCTGCCACAGTCAAGGTAGACTACATATGTACAGTGTGCTAGATTAGAAAAGCCTGACACAAACATATAGAACTACTAACTTCTGTCTCTGTCTGTCTCCGACATTCAAAATCAATTCTCTATTGACTGGTTTCTCTTGTATCAGTCAGTGAGTATGTCCAAATGTGCACCAGCACATGCCTCTACAATTCATTTTTAACAGTTTTAATTAATCTTAATGTTCATTACTGGCATAAAAGTTATCATCATGAATTAGAGTTACATCCACAAAATATAGACATGAACACAAAAATACATATATGTGAGTCGTACAGACACACATGCAACAGTGGGGGAAGGCTCCCAGGGTGGTTTCCGTGGCAACAGGCAGGTGACAGTAGGTACAGTAATAAGGTCCTGATAGCAAAGTGACAGCACATAGATGAAAGGCTGCTGTTCTGTCACTCACCAGGAAGTAAGAGTCATGCAGCAAAGAGGTAGATCTGAGAGTTAGAGTGTCGAACTCATGGAAACATGAAAAATCAAATAGTTCTCCTTTCTCTCGTTTTTTGTCTGTTTTTCTTTCTTTCTTTCCTTCTTTCTTTTTCTGTCTTTCTTTCTTTCCTTCTTTCTTGCATTGACAGTCAATAACAAACATCAACACCATGCCCAGTTTAAAAAATAAAGTAGCAGTAAGACCTACATCAAAATAAAACTGTTCAGTATGATTTTGCAGCCTACAATCACCCTGTACAGGCAAAACACATACTCTTGCACAATCACACACACGAATACTCATTATCGCATGCTTCCAACTCCAAGAATCGATACAAATAGGCCATATTTTCTGTCTCCATAATGATATATTTAATGACCTCTCTCTCTTCCCCTCTGTCCATCACATGCATTGACCCGATAGACAATTGTGCACATTCTGTCCTACACACACACACACACACACACACACACACACACACACAGGCAAACATAGCAAAGTATGGAATTTTGTCTTCATAAATTTCATCATCCCACAATGTCCCTGCTGTATCTGTTTCCTCAAAGACATAACTGATGTGTTTGCTCATTCCTGCCCTTGTGTATGTGTATAAAAATGAATTTGTACAAGCATGAATGTGTGTGCGCCTGCGTGGATGATTTTCGGGAGCTCAGACTGTGTATCCACGTCTGTGGTTGTGTGTGTGTGTGTGTGTGTGTTTCTTAGTGATACATCATAGATTGTCCAGTAGTGTTTTTGTGGCAGCTGGAGTAGAGGGGCTGAGGGCTACAGAAGAAAAACTGTCCGATTATTCTGCTGCATCAATTCAAAGCAACACACATGCACACACACATACTAATTCCCTTCCACTTTAAAGATAAACACATGCATATCAGATGCATGATGCACGAATGCACTTTATAACTACATTACTCTGTACATACCAACACCCCACTTTGCTGGGACCTTCTCAATTACTGAATATACACACACATACTCACTCACAAACACACACACACGCAAGAGTGCGAGTGCAGGCTCAGGGCCTCCTGAGGGTGCTGGTGGGCATGGCTGATTGACCCTGCCTCACCAATCTGCCCAGCTCTCTGCCAGAAAATCAACCAATTAAAAGATGCAGGCACCACAGCAGCACTGAGGGGACGGGGTGGGGGTGGGGGGGTGGGGGGGGGGCACTGGAATTGTGGGTAACGGCAGCTGCGATGTTGAATTGGGAAGCAGCTGTGAGGAGCTGACCTGACAAAGCAGGACACACACACACACATGCACGCACACACGCTCTCTTTCGCTTACATGCACACACACAGCTTTGGTTCTCTGTACTTTATATTCTTCACTCATAAATTGGTATGCAATTTACCTTCCCCCATCACTCGGGTGGAAAGGTGTTAAAGGCCTTCATCCAAAAGTCTTGAGTTCATTCTGTTTAGGCTTTTTCTATGTTCACTATACATGCATAAGCCTGTGAGGTGTAGAGCCACTCTATTTTTAGGTGTATCTAAGTACATCAACATGATAAAAAGGCTTACAGGAACACATTTTATTAAATCAAAAGAAGAGAAGCTCATATAACATCCAACATTTTCTCCTGGACCCTGACCAAATAATGTTGGCTGACCAAGACTCATATTGAACCAGGGCTGCACCTAATGATTATTTTCCAAAATCAATTTTATGTCAGAGCCTTTGTCCACAGACTAAATCTGAAAACTGAACTGTGTGTAGCTGTTCAGAAGTGTGAATGACATATATGCACCCGAAATGTCTGCAAACTAACCTAGTTGGATCATCCTGGCACTCAAAAGAACTTAACCTAGAGAGGCTGACCCAGATTGTTTGTCTGCAGCAGTGATCCAGGGCGATGCTGCTAACAACTGAGGTACTTCTGTATAACATGGTACTGTCTTGTGGCCCTGCTCACCAGAGTGAGTGTCAGTCTCTCTTGTCTCACCCTCCTCTGCACAGAGGAGCTCATAGCGGCTTTTGCAGTTAAAGCTAACCCAGAGTTTCATTGCATACTTATCAAAACATCTTTCCATCATTTTTTTTTATCTCTTGAACATTGAACATTGAACAGCTGCGTGAGAATCAGAAATTTAGAAGTCTGAATGTTACTTACACATGTTGGGAGAACTCAGGTGCCTCATCATTGACGTTAGCCATTCGAATCCGTACTGTCGTTGTGCCGGTGCGAGGGACCTCTCCCTTGTCAATTGCCATCACTACAAACTCATACAGGTGGTTTGGCCTTTCGTAGTCCAGAGGCCCCGCAGGAAAGATGGTCCCATGAGGGGAAATGGTGAAGTCTGGACTCAGGGTATAGTAAGTCAATTCTGCATTCTCTTCGGAGTCACAGTCATTGGCTGACACTAAAGTTGAAAACACAGAAATGGAGAATAGAAAAAAAAAGAAGTTAAAGGGACCAAACAAAGAAAAAACTGGGGCACCACTGATCCAACTTTTCCCTTTCCTTCTGAAGTATAGACAGCTGCTGAGTTCCAGTCAAAAGTCAGAACTGGAAGTCCCATCTTTTTACCTCCAAAAGTTCCAGGTGCACGAAATCAGACACAAACAAAAACATGGCTGACCATGGCAAACTTTTCTTTGGCACCCTCAGCAGTCAAACTGCATTGCATATGTAAACAAAACAGTTTTCTCAGTTTCACTGCCTGTTGATATTGATCATGGTCAGTTGATGAATATAACCTACATGAGCATGGGTGTTAGTCACAAAACAATAGTGTAAATCTGTTAAGACACAGACATATCTTTTTGGTCCACAATCTCCATATAATAAACCAAAAGCATTGTGTAGTAAAGTGGTGGAATTTTGTTTCGATTTTTGCAAAGTTGAAGTGTGTTGTTGAAACATCTGATAACAGCACATTCCAGTATAGGTTAGCATCCTTTCTATCAAAGCTATGCTGGATGTGGCTGAAAAGGTTTTTCAGATGTAACAAGGGTTGGGGGATATATTGATTAAACTAAATGTATAGCTGCTTGTTCCACATGGGATGTATAAAATGACTATATTGCAAACACTGTGTATAGAATGTCATGTCATTATTTTAAGACACCGCCATGAGACCTTCTTGAGTTTTCGGTTCTGCTTAAACTTATTTCACCTGCGTGTACAGGTATATGTTTTGTCATCAAATTTTTCTGACTGAATTTTTTTCCCACACACTGTGCAAGTGTAGGGTTTCTCTCCCTTTGCCCACATGATAGAAGTTAAAAAAAGACTCACAAACATGATACGTCAAATACACTCTCTTGCCCACCCAGACCACTTTCTCCTGGGTGATAGTGTGTGAGCAGGTGAGGGGGTGTGTTCTTGATTCTGCAGGGCTCCAGACTGTGATAATCAAATTGCATTTTGCGACCATGGAGTACCAGTTTAACTTAGAAATATTTTTAATATATGAACTGGTGAGCTGTTAGTTTGTTTCCCACTCACAGTGAATAAATCCTCATGTTTAACAACACCACACAAATGGTTCAACTTTTAAGTTAACAGCAAAACTATCAACACTTCTGGCCCAAGACAAGGCAGGTGCTCTAGAACAAAAGCACCAGTGGTTCTATTTTGAATTATTTCAGCAACACTTTATTTATCTTTATTATGACAGTGCTTTATCCAATTTTATTATGACAGTGCTTTACTTAACTTTATTATAACATTACTTGTTTAAATTTTGATTATAACAGTACCTAACTGTACCCTACAATTAACTTTATTGTAACAGTACTGTATTCAGTAGTTTAGTATTTTACTAGCCTACAGTAGTTTAAAGGAGATTTCAGAATATCGTGAATAATAATCACCATATTGCCTAGCCCTATATGTAACCAGCTGTTTCCATTACATGTCATTGACTGTAATTCAATAACATTTCAAATACTGTATTTCAACATCTCAGTGACTGTATTTCAACAGCATTGCAATGTTAAAATGTGTTTATATCACTTTAACAATGAATGGAGGCAAGGGCTGGTGTCCGTGAACAATGGCTGTGCAGTGACTGAGCTGTCGCGTGGAAAACAGATACTAACACAATGCTAAATCACTATGTTCTATTTCTCACTCTTTTTTCCATCCCACTTGGATTTCTTTAGAAAAATGAAATAACATCAGAAATGACTTGCAACAAAAGCACTTATTATGCCAATAAAGCATATTTATTTAAGTCCTGGTGAACAAGAAAATAGTAGCTGAATGTACAATCTGTTCTCTGACTAATGTAGAGCCAAGTCTTTTTCTTGTTTCTTGTATTTGAGCAAAGGAACTCAACATGCACAGGATATCTTTTCACTTCTCATGCTATGTAACTAAAGTAAAGATGGTAAAGGAAGTTGTGCTCCCACTGACTTAAATGTTCAGTTCCATAACACAAGGGGAGTAAGTGTTATTTGCACAGCATGCATTGAAAGGACTGTCATTTTGCAACATTTCTGTTCCTACATTACACATTGGGAATCCATGGAGCACGACTCGCTCGGCCACAAATTGATTGCCTTGCTAAAACTGAAAAGATCCACCGGGGATTTGAATAAGCATATTTTCCGCTAACAAGTCATTTCGCCATCAAACTCTCAATTCTCCAATTCACCTTACATTGCATTTGGCTCGAGTCCATACTCACACAAAAACAAACACACACACACACACACACACACACACACACATAAATAAATACATAAACATGCACATACACACATAAGCACAATGTCTTTGTTTGCTACAACTAATAAACTGTACCTCTCCACTGCATCGAGCCTTGGGGGAAACTAACACTTTAAATTAATAATTCTAATAAAATGCCAGCAAAAGTATATCAGTTTACTAAAGATAATTTTATAAACTCTGTCAGTGTTTATTTATTTAATTTGTCCTTTTTAATTGTGTCACTAGCAATCCAAGTTTATTTGATACATAATAAGTTAAGTGATTTTGTGGTAAAAGGATTGTGGTATTAGATTTAATGTTTGTTGACTGTGGCCTCCAGTCTTTCATCATCCTCAACAACCATCAAATTAAACTAAAATCAATTATATTTTTCCTCCATAAGGCTGCAAGATGAATGTGTCCTAAAACCTTAAAGTTGCACTACAACAGAGAAGAGCATCACATATAATGAAATCCAGGTTGAGAATACTTTAGTAATGACAAATCAAAACATGAGGATGCTGTCACAGCCAACCTGTAGTGCTCTAGCTTGTGCTCTAGTGCATTTGTCGGTTTGGTTTGGTCTACTAAATGGAGGTCCACTTAGAGTGGATGATGTACGATGTGACAACAGTCAACAAACTGTCCAAAGAATGAGTTACCCGTTAGTCCGCCGACTTTCTGCTTACTGCTCTTAGTTTGCTTGTAATAAGCCAGAATTAACACAAAATGGCAAAAGCCAACAATGCATCTTCTTTTTTTCCTTCTCAGTCTGGATCAAATAAACTGAACTCAGCAAAGGAAAAAAAAAATAAAAGCTAGACTAATCACCACTGGACCTTTAGTTTCCTTCCCTCTGGGCATCTTTTGGCATAACCATAACATAATGGCCTGGCTTGTAAGCATGAGCATGCTGTGTGCAGTTTACTCGCATGACAGAATGTATTAGTGTTATTGGTTTAAAAAAAAAAAATGAAGAAAAAAAATGTTTAAATCAAAAAGCACAATAGGATGGCAGGGTGAATGTGAAAGCTTAGAGTGTGTGAGTAAATTCCTAAAACTGTCATTCAGACAAAGGGTTTTTAGCTGCTAGTTGATAAGACGGAATTACCACAAAAGACAGGGGGGAAGAAAAGCTGTAATGAATTGTCAACACTGTAAGCAGGATGGATGTTTCATCATTAAACTGCCATAAGCATTGGTTTACAGCTGCAAAAAAATAGCTTCTCTATATGTGTCATGTCACACTGCCTTCTTTTTAGCAGAGAAAAATATGCAATGTGCATCTAAAAAACTGCATTAAATCAGGTGTGGAAGTGGAAATATTATCCAGAACTGGCCACACTTTTTTATGTTACAAATGATGGTGTTTGTGATTTCTGTTATTTAGATTTATGGTCAGATTTGCAAACTGGATAAAGTGAATTTATTTGTGTTTACCCTGCACTACAGTGCGGGTTACAAAGACTGACATTTTTCTGAATTGCAACTGAAATGCAGCTGTTTTGCTGCTGTAAAGTGATGAATAACCTCCAATATCCAATGACGATGAGTAGAAAATGGACTGCAGTACTGATATTTGCCCGGCGTCCAATCCCATGCAGTGGCCAAACACATGTCACATATGAGTCAATATTTAATTTACTAAGTACAGATTTGTACTCTTCAGAGCACCGTTTGAGCATGTATTTATCAGCAAGTCCCTCTGTAATCTTGAATCAGCATTGTTGTGCTGGCATCACTACATGGGGGTGGGAGGGGGCACAGTACATTTCTGGCCGCATCTCCCATGTCTGTCTGGCATATAATGATTTTGTACTGAAGATGGAAGCTGCAGGAGCCTCAGATCTCTATGGAAAGCGAGATAATTGGCTTGCTTGGTACTCTGCATTTTTTTCCAACTTGGCGAAGTACACATTTGTCCACTCTCACGATGGAACTGATTATGGGATTACTAGCACATGATTTAGCAAAACGATGCTGGATGCCTATTTCTCCCAGCTCATTTAATTTAATACGGTGCCTTTTAACCCGTTTAATCAAGTAAGGGGAGACGAAAAAAAAAAGGCTTTCTTTCCGGAGTTTAGGCTGTTGAGTTTTAGGTGCACTCTTCGAGGAGAATTATTTGTATTTATTGTAAAATGCATTCAAGCATTTTTGTTTGAAGGATTTTTGAAATTTAATGAGAAACACAGAGGAGTGTTTGGCAAAGGAGCATCTTGCATGAGCCATTTTCCACCTCAACAAGTTTCAAAGCTAATTGCCTATGTTCAAATTTTTTAACTGCAAAGTTTCTAGGATGCTTATACTGCTTCAGATATCATAATAAACAGATTCAGTCTGTTCAGGAAACACTGGAGGGTTTTAATTTGAGTACTGAGAGCTCCTCATATAGATTTTTTTCCTGTTTTAGTTCTTTTTTTAAAAGATACTTACCAGAGTACTGACAACCTGCTTCCAACCCAAATGTGTGAACACATACATGAACATGGCCATGCGTGTGCGCGCGCACACACACACACACACACACACACACAGAGCAGCACAGCAGGGTGAAACTTCTCGCCTCCCTTAGTGCACCTGTCGATGGCAGCAAGCTGAGCGCCTGCTGTGCCTCCTACACTATACACCTCACTCCCTCATTCACTCATTAACTTCCTCCCTCACTCACTAGCATTTACAAGCATTTTAGTTAGTTTTGCTGTTTGAAAATGACAATACTGCTAACACTAACTAGAATAATCCTTATATACTTGCATAATAATGCCTTATAGACTCATATGACTTTAGCCACAGTAATAGGATTACACATGTAAAATGTCATATTGTGTTTTGTTTCTGTTTTTTTAAATTATCAACATAGCAACTGCAATATGTATCAAGATTTTAGTAGAATGGGTCATTTTTGCGTTTTACTTTTTACCGAGAAAACTATAAAATTATGATGATATGATTGTTGTTGGGGTCTGTATCAAACAAGCATGTTCCCTTATGTCTTGAATATGATTTGTAGGCCAAGGCATCTGTAGTCCCTCATTTATGATATGTTGTGACACATTTTACCTTTATCAAAAAAAATAGCAGCTCCTGTGATTTTGGTATTGCACTTGGCCATATTGGGATTTCAATAATATCACTGATTATTTGTGCAGCCCTCGACAATGATGACAACGCTCTAGGGATGAGATCTCAACTACTGGATATATTGCCATAACATTTTTAAAGGACATTGATGGTACCCAGAGGACGATCCCCTGACTTCTGAATATCAGCTGACTCGTGTCATATTTTGTCTACATCTTGTTGATTAGACAACACTCTATGCCAGTAAGCACTTCAAATCCGGAGTTAGAGTTAAGGATGCTTCTTCAGTATGACGGGTCCTGCCAAGTCGGGTCCTACAGAAACTGGGCAAGACTCCCTCCGATCCTTCGGTGAACATAATTGGAGCAGGCTAGTGAGTGCCCAGGTGTGCGTCAGTGAAGAGGCCCTGCCTTCAACTCCAGCAAATTGTGCGCAAAGAATTGTGGGTGCTTCATGCCCGCTGCGGATACACACTTGCATCCTTGAAAGTTTTCTGAAGGTCGGTCTTTGATAGACTTTGAAGGATCCTTGACATTGGAACAATCCTTTGGTGCGATTAAATAACGTAGCCTCCTTAACATTCAGCCATTTAAGGATCCTTCCCTGACTTTGAGAGGCACAAACTGTCTGCTGGCTTACTCCATTGTAAACACATCCTTGACAGTTAGATATGTTGTCTCCACTTTACCTGTATATAAAGCATCTAAGAATCTTGTTTAGCTTTGTATGATCAGTGTTGCGTTTTATCAGATACAATCCAAGTTACTGTTTAGAACTTGCATACTGCAATGTGGATCTAGTTGCTGTGTTAGTTGGAATTGCTCTAACGTTAGGCTGAAATTACTGATTTTGTGTTTGTACTGAATGGATTTATTGCTTGCAACCTTTTGATGTAGTATTCATCATGCTGGGCTCCATAGTTTTTTGTTGTGTGCTTGTTGTGGGCCTGGTGAGTGCTCTCTGCTAATCGTTTCAGTTGGTGCCGATTCTTTTCAGTACTTGATTCATATACAGCACATCTTTGTAGCATACTAAAATGCTGTAGAGCACTTCAAGGTGGCATTAACAAAACACACACCCTTTCTCACGCTCTCAAGTACAATACTGGCAAAGCACAGTCCCGTGAGCAATAACGAACAACTGAGTAAAAAAGTATTACGTCTATATGAGGAAAAAACATCAATGTCAATGTATCTCTCTTCCTCACTGTGTGCTGAACATCTGAGGTGTTTACATGTTAAAGCCCTTGGTAGTTTAAGTGCAATATGTGTAAAGCACAGTCTGATAATTCATTTATAGTGGGCCAATTTGTCCTTTTTTTTCTCCTTTCATCTCTAACAAAGCAAGTCACTACTCAAGGGAACTTTCCCCATCCCAAGATCTCATCACACAGTCATGGTTAGCAAGAAATCACTGTTAAAAGGCAGCTCTCTTTTTTAATTTCAAATGTTGTTCCCTTCGAGCTGCCTCCTCATGAAAAAGAAAAATGGACTTCTGCAAAGTACAGCTAGCTGGAGTGACAAACTAAATGTTATACTATTATTTCAGTTATTCAGCCACGTCCTAGTAATTCTGTTTATATACAACTAATCTGTAGCCTGGAAATCCAGACTCAAATCTAGAAAGATTCTGAGTCTGGCCCTCACCGATACACCCTTCCTACCCAAGGGGCGGCACTAACTGAGGCATTTCAAATGCCGCCGCACGCAACTGGATAGCACAATAGTCAATCAGAGCAAAAAACAAGGTGACATATTCATTGCACTAAGCCCCATTTGTTTGCAAAACAATGGGGCTAACTGATATATTATGCTTTTGACATATCCCGTCGGCAAAGCGGCAAAAACGTCCTTCCTGGAAACGAAGGCTTCTAGGGCAGTCTTCTGTTCCTCTCTCAAGGAAAAAGATAAGTGTCGTTTCAATATGAAAATGGATCTACCAGCAACACATACAGTATTTACATTTTTGTGTCAGCATGAAGTTGGATTTGCCCAGTTACAAGTAAGCTGAAAAAATCTTACATCAATATGCCCTAACGGTGTCTGAAATTCAACAAAACTGATTGAAACAGACATAAGTTTTATTTTTCACTTGCACAACTCCATTTTCAGTTTTATTCAACTAGATTATCACTGCAATGTCAGCTGTAAAGACAATACGAGTATCTTCACAGGATACAAAGTGATTTAGCTGTTCAGCTGTTCTATTATTTAGTGTGATACTGCGTGTTTGTAAACTGTGTGCATGTAACTCATTTTGCCTTTTATCAAATAGGCTATTTGACTAATGGTGATAATGATAGTGATGAGAATGATTGCAATGATGGCATCTAGCACATGGCACAAGTGTAAAAACAGCAAAGCTTTGGAATGTGAATCCAACCCAAAAGTTTTCTGCCTGCATCCTGAGTTAATGAGCACTTCCAATGAGGTGTCATAACTGCAGTCATTAATAATTTACGTACTGCATGCAGTGTTTTATTTCCCTGCATTTTGTTCTTGTCAATACTCATTTGTAGCTCTGTTGGTGTTTCCATTTTTAGCCAACAGCAAGCAAACCTGTTTATTTTATTTGAAGCATCACTTTGTTTTGAGCTGTAAACAGAATGATCTCAAGCAGCTTTTAAAGTGGAAATATTGCTTTATTTGTCACGCAATTTGGATCAGTTGTTACACTTTTTATGATATTGAATTTATTTGAAAAAGAACGTGCAGTCTTTATGCAGAGTGGAGAGGGAAAGAGAAGTGTGAAATGCTTTGCTGTCAGTTTTGTTGGCAGTCTGTCAGAACCTAAAAAAAGAGGACTTCTCAGTGTTAAGTCACACTGTGCAGATCAAATTGTGATAAGTCGAACCCACAACAGTTACCATTTCCATTTCCTCACATAAGATGAAACTTAAGCAATCCCCGTGTGGAAATTGGGTCGTTACAGGAGAAGAGAGGCAAGAGCAGCTGCACTGATGGAAGTACCGGTGATTTCACGGCTGCCAGTGCTGACAAGTACCTACTCAGTTTTCTGACCAGTCAAAACACATGAATGTTAAAAATGCTCAGCCACTCTTATTTTATTCTGAAAGCCACTACACCAGGGCTTCTCGAGCATTTACATAACACAGACCCCACACAGGCACACATTAGCCCACCGTGCTGCACCTGGTTTAGCTTTACTTCCAGGGACTCATAGGAAAAAGTATGTAGTGTTTTTGATGAAGTCCAGAATTTTAAAAGCACACAATATGAAAATAGAGAAAATAAAAGTCCTCGTATGATTCAGTGGGTTTATTCAGTCAACCCAGACTGGGAAAAAAAACACACAGCACTGCAGCACTTTACAATAACATCATGATTTATGCATTATGTATTGTGTTTATAAGGTGTGTTTAAAGACAATCTTCATTAGCACACTAACATTTTCAAAATTGCGTGGGAGTTTTTTAATTAGTAAAGCTAAAAAGTAAAACAACACAAACACAGCTTCCTTTGGTGCTTTGTTTATGAGAACACAAAAGCTTAAGAAAACAGCAAAGTACATCTTCAATTCCCCTTGCAAGTATTTACAACAGAAAAACAATGACAAATGGATTAGATTTTTTTGGAGCTAGACAATGTCATTTTCTGTAGTCTGAAGACAAAAATAAAGAAGTGTGCTCGGTGATGAGGAGCAAGGAAAACTAACAGGAGTTTAACCATGACGGGGGTTATGGATAGGACACAATCGTTTTAGATTTGTACGGATATCTCACCTTGCAGCAGGGACGTTGCTGTTGTCACAGTCTCTGGTACACCGTCCTTGCTGTAAATGGACTGGAGGAACTCTGGAACACAGTCGTTTTCATCAACAATAACAACTCTGACCTGAGAAAAAAGAGAGACATAGGGAGGAAGTCAAAAAAACTAGAAGGGGTTGGCATGAATAAATAAAAAGAAAGGCTGACCTTCATCACACAGATTTTTTACTTAAATGTGGCAACAGGCTTTTTCTAGATAAGCAAGGCCTGTTAAGAATTGATCAACATCTACAGTATCATCACAAAATACGTGCTAGTTAGATCTGTGTTCAACTTGATCCCGACCAGCTCCTGCGTCATGGACACAGGGTCAATGATAACCTCACAAAAACGAGGCAGATACAGTTTTTAGAGCCAGGCGGCGCCACACTTGCTCTCCCAACAACTGCAAGACCCAGGGCATAATAGGAAACAATTAGCTGTCGCCTAATCAAAGAGCTAATTGACTATGAGTTTTGACCACCACCATGTTGTGTAGAAAATCCTCATATTCTATGTAATTGTCACAGTGCATGTGCACTGTGGAACATCATGGGAATAGGAGTCTGGCGTGACGCGTACAGTTTTCAGCAAAAGACTGTGAAAATGGTCTTTATCAACATGGTACCATATTTCAACAGTTTCAATGTCTAAATCCGTCACAGACGTGAAAAAATAGCTTTTTAACTTAACACTTGCTGTTTCCATTTCAAAATAAAGGCCCTCTGACAATGTCTCTGTCAGAATTCCTTCAAGACTTTTTTTTGTGAAATATTTGCTTGACCGTGTTATTGACAATGCAGTGGCTTGAAGGCTCCATAAATTAGCGGAGCACCGACTTAATTGTGGACATACAGTAGTCATTGCAGCGGGCAGCTCTGCAGCAGCAGCAACACTGACTGTGTGAACACCTCACCCATGCAAGCCGCAGCAGTCCAGCAGAGTAGCCATCACACGCTGCTCAAGCAGGCAGGGTGGCCCAGGTGCAAGTCTCATGTTGTGCAATGAAGATTTAAGATAAGATAAGATAAGATAAGATAATACTTCATTGTCTGTTTGCACAGAAATTTGTCTTGCTTCTCCAGCTCACAATCTGTCATCCATCCACAAACAGTATACAATAAAAACATAAGACATAAGCATGAAAGACTTGCTGTTAACTAATCTGTTAAATGCATATCTTGTGTGGTTTATAATAATAATGATGATAATAATCAAGGTCAAGGCGCGGTTTGCAGCCCACAGGTGTATCTAACAGGACATAAATATTTCTGTGACCGACCTGTATTCTCTAAGGGCTTGTGGAAACTGTTAAACTTGACCGCAGCATTTTTCCCACCACTCCCTGCTGCTGCTGCCCGATCTCATGTAGTTTCCAGCCAAGGTAGAGTTCATCTCAAAAAAGCCTATTAAAACATATGCATTCCTGTCACATGTAGTCATCAACTGCATTGGAAAAGTTAATGTTTTTCATCATACATCTGAAGCATTTTACTCAAAAGACAAAAATATATATACTATATTATGAAATAATAAAAGTGAGTATAGAGTTTCTGCATTTCTGATCTCATGCATGTTTCAGTAATGCTGTTACTGTATCTACATGCTAAAACTGCCCAGGCAATCACAAGTGGAAATGCTAGAGATTAAAAGTCACACTAGGTTGGTGTTATGAAAAATTTTTAAATCTGGGATTACTACTTCAGGCACCATTCGAAATTGGTTTTCTTTGGGTCTGAAGTCGTTTTCATCTGCGAGTAACCCAAATTAACCCTATCCCTAACCAAAAGAAGCCTCATCCCATCCGACTCCAAAGGCATGCCCTGACCCTGATCCCTCTGGTTTATTTACCCCTCTGCACTGAGGAAGCTTCTACGGAGTCAGTCCCTTCAGTAGGTCAGTGGAGAATGCAATCTTGTGCAATTTTTCAGAGGCCCTGAGCTAACGAATGAGAGTGGATCAGTGTGCAAAGATGAATTTGGATGGTGTGAGCATGTCGGCGTGTGTGTGTGTGCATGAGACACTGTGATGCTGCTTAGTTCATTAGGGGCATGGAGGCAAACATGCCATCTTCTACCAGATGTTGACTGCCTGCTTGCAGCTTTCAGAAAAAATAAATACAGACATGGGCTGGCTGGAGAGCCTCTCCGACCCCTAGCCCCACTTCTTCTCTTCCATATAAACACAGCGGTATAGACAAAAACACAACGGATCTTTCTCTGATAGACACAACCACACAGACAAGCACATAGGCACACACACACATTGTGAGTGGTGTGTAAATACCACTGGTATTAAATCCTGGTAGGTAAGATGAAGTTCTGTAATATCAGTTAATCCTTCAGCAAAGATCAGCTTTGAGGCAATGGACAACAAAATAAAATCTGACGATGTCAACTCCCTGGGGTGATTTGTGTGTGTTTGCCAGTGACTGTTAATCTTTGTTTGCCTGTGTGTGTGTCTATATGTGTGTGTTTGCATGGCAGTGTGAGCGAGCCCATGTGCCAGTATGACCAGAAATGTCATGGATTCAGCAAGACGTGAACATACAGTACACGTGTGTGCAAGGCTGACGGAAAGCAAGATTGAATGAGGAGAGAGGGGAAGTCAGCCGTAATAAAGCAAGATGAGCTCAAACACACACACGCAGACATGTGCGCGGGTACACACACTGGGGGCAGCTGCAGGCAGGTCTCAGGCTGGTTAGGTAACTAATGGTGCCAATGAGCTATCACTCCTGCAGGGAGAAACTTGGAAACTACCTGCAAATTAAAGTCATGCTCAGTGACTCCAGTCCACACAAATACACCACCTCTGTTCGCTATTTTGGCAGACAGAGACAGATTTCTGAGAAGCAGAATAAAATCAAAAGCAAAAAAAGGACAGCTAAACAATTTGAAGCTGTGGCATTATTTCTACAGTCTTTTCTGGAAAACAAATTAACGTTGTCATTTTTTTCCTATTATACTGTTACTGCTATGGTAAACTTTAACAAGATAACGAGGGGAAAACAGAATGTCTTAAATCATGAGGTGCTAGGCCTTATTACAGAAACTTCCTTACCCTGAAATTCTTAACTCAGTTTAGGAGGACATTTAGGATATCAAATATCACTGAAACATGTTTCCTAACTGCATTTAGAGAATAAATCCTATCTTAGAATGAGAATATAGATATTACAGGATTTCCCGCATTAGGAATCCTAAGTTAGGATGGCATAGACCCTGTCCTATATTAAAAGTAAATGACCCATAACTGCCAAAATGGAAGCAGCACTGTTGTTAGGTCTGTATGGCAACGACGATGAAGATGGGGAACAACATGAACACCGAAATATGGTTGTAAGGCTACTCAGAGCGTATGATGACACTTTAAACGTCAATAGATCATTCAAATTAATGAACTAATTTGAATTAATAATTAACTTAAATAATTAAGAAGAAAACTTCCTTCTTTAGTTCTTTTGTAGCCAAAGCTGAATGCCTGTCTTTTTTTGTCACGACAGCGAGCTAGCTTGCCGGTGACAAGTGACAGCTGCTGATATTATGGCTTGACTGTACCTACTGGTACATTCTGTTCAAAGATACAGGCAGTCTGTGTACGTTCTAAACACTGACACAGGCATGAAAGGTGATTGAAGATGACTGAAGAATTGAATTTACAGTTATAGGTCAGATTTTTTAAGATAGTTGGTCTGAGACATGCAGCCATGAGGTCAGGAATTACTAGGAAGAAAGGATTATACCTATATTTGAAACTTAAATTAGATGGGACAAGCAGTTAGATTATTTTTCTGTAATGAGGACACTGGTTTACAACATCAACATGAACTGTTTGAAAAAGAAAGCAATCTGATGTATATTCGCTGACAAAATAAGCAGTTGAGCTGTCAGTCACCATAATTGCATGTACAGCAAGTGTCTCCAATCTAAGCAGTCCCAGAACAGCTGCATTCTAGTCTTAAATCAAACATAATGCACACAACCAAAACACCATTTTGGCACGGTCACAGATTGTCATTTTAGATTGGTTGCCATTCTCAAGAGGGCATGTCTTATGTAATACGAGTCATCCTGGGGGCAGACGCTGTGGTGTTTTGGTTTAGTTTTTGTCTGAATGTATTTGTCAGCATAAATGAACTGTAACCAACATGAGCTCAGTGCATGTTTGCTGGAGTGAGGAGAGGACAGGATTAGACCTGAGTGGAGCTGGGAAACTGCGCAGTTGAGTAATTAAATCCCCTCGACCTAAAACCAAATAATTTTTGCACTACTACCTGTACCGTGACAACCTCAGAAAGTACAAAATACACAGACAACAAAGAAACAATAAATACTTTGTCTTAATACAAAAGGCCAAAAGTAAGATTTTCTTTTTTGTTGTTGTTCGATGAGTTACAGTCTGCATCTTTGGATACAGGGTGTCTCATACTCCAAAAAAAGAAAATCCAACTCACACCATTATTTTGGGCAAGTCATCATCTTCTTAATCCATATGTATCGAAGAGATGGAATAGAACAGAAAGCTCCAATGAAATCAGTGTCTACAGAATAGGTCAGGTTTTATAGTTTATAGTACTATAGTATCAGCTCAGCTGTGAGCCTTTGCTTCCTCTATATATTCCCAAAAACAGGCCCTATCAAAGGCAAAAGAGATAAAGCTTCTTACAGGAATTTTACCTAGAGGGTCATATTTAAATTCATACGTGCTGAACAGCAAGGAGCACAGGCACTGCACCTCCAGTTGCCAGCAACTAATTGTGCAAGAGGTGAGGGCTTGACAAGAACAGCCGAGAGAGAGCTGACAAGCAGTGTTCTTCTCTGTGATGTGCTGGGGTGGTGCCACCAAGACTGGTGAGGCCAGCAAACTCAACAAGCTGGTAAGAAGGGCCAGCTCTGTGGACGGGCTGGAACTGGACAGGAGGGATGAAGGACAAAATCAAAGCGAACCTAGACAACACCTTACATCATCTTCATAGTGAGCTTTCACAGATGGGCAGTTCATTCAGCCACTGAATCATTCCACCCAGGTGTAAAACAAGAGCGCTGCAGGCAGTCATTTGTACCTGCTGCCATCACATTGTACAACAGTAGCCGAGACCACAGCCTATAACACCACACAACACACACAGCCATTTCTATACAGAGTCTGACTCACTTGAGGCACATGCCTCACCTCTCTCTCTCCCTCACCCTTGTCTCTTTTCTAGACTGATTATATACCTCAATATACCGTTGTTATATTATGGTTACATATATTATATTTGACTGGTTGGTTGTTAGCTGCAGTCTAATAACCACTTACAACAGCGACAAAGGATTCCTTTAGACAATTCAATATCATTCTGTGTTTGCCTGGGTACAGACCTTTGAATCCACCCAAAAGTTAAAGTGGAGTATAGCAAGTTCTGTCTGATATTAGGCAAACTCTGAATGTGAAGGGGGAAAAAGTAAGCCTAACAAACTAGGTGGCTGACAAACTGCTTCAAAACAAAAACCATTTAATATCAGCTTTGACCCCATGGTGGCTTAAGTATAGTGGACTGAGCAGTGCTTATCTCCTGGAAAAAAATCACCTGGCTTAATTCCAGCTGCTACAGCTGTTAACTGAAATTATGTCTACGTAACTGTCATCCCCTGTCCTGTCGACGTAGCATCAGAGAGTACGGTGGAGGGACTGCCTGATGAAAAATAAATAAAATAAGCTGGTACATTGCATAGCAACAGCTTTGCACTATGTGTAGGCAGCCAGGAGGGCCTATTTCTTTGTAAGAACAATGCTTTAAATTGGAATGTGTCTTTAACATTCATATTAGGGCTGAAACAATTCCTTGAGTAACTCGAATAATTCAATTACTAAAAAGCCTCGAGGCAAATTATATGCCTGTATCCAGTTCAAATATACAGTGTGCTGTGTTTCACATGGATGGCTGTTTCTGTTGCACAACGCGCTTGTTACTTTTGCTGTTGATAGCCTACACAGCTGTAACATGAAAGTGAAGCGCGGATTGCAAACCTATGGAGGAGGAGGAGGGACAAATAAAGAGCAACAGACACCCCAAAGAAAACGACAAAGTGTCAAGGGCGTGGGATCATTACATTACATTACTCTTAAGTCGCAGAGTACCACCATGTTCAAATGAGCGAGAACAAATTTGTTGCTCATTTATCTCATTTCGGAGACTTTTATTATTTTCCCTTTTATATATTACCATTCCCCTAAATAAAGCTAAAGTAATTTAATGAAAACAGGCAGTATGTCTTATCCGATTACTCGATTAATCACCACTAAAATCGACAGAATACTCAATTACTAAAAGACTCCATAACTGCAGCCCTAGATCATTTTGCCACTGCTAACCGTTTTCTATTAGCAACAGCTCACTCCAGGCTGTGATACGTTGTAATGATATGTATTTCATGGAGGCAACAGTCTCTCACCTCCAAGTTAGCCATTAAAAACTGATAATGAACATTTCATCGGGCATTATCCCACTCATGTCATGGTCACTCACCGGAGAAATAAAAAGATAAAAATATCAATTTATATTTTTATGCCTTTTGCAATCAAGTCCAATGTTTTTCACGAGCTGTAACTTGGTTTCTTTGGTAACACGTTAGGGTTTATCTAATACCTGGAACAAACATTACCATCCCATAGGTTCTCCCACAATGTAAAAAATATTCACTAATCCAGTAAATAGGACATACATACAGTAGATACATCTTCAACAGGAGATATTTCTTGTCTGCTCAGTGCATTGAACCCTTTTGCCCAGCTTGAGCCAGATAACAATAACACTGTGTGCTGTTGATAAACAGTAAATATAATTTGACAGTATGTTTAACAACAAGACGAGCTAGCTATCCAGCCATGTCATTGTTCCCAAATCAATATAAAGATTTTCATGAGCACGCCATACTCGAAACAAACAAAACGATCTTGTATAATGTTACTGTTGGCCGCAGCCTGAAGTAGCGAGTTGAATAGCCAATAGAATGTGAGATAATTGCTTAAGTTCAGAGGGGCAGTGTGTTACGGCAGTAGATGAGGCAGTGAAGGACTACACTCAGTGTTGTTAATAAATTATAAACAGGGGTTTTAACTGTGTCACTTACTCACACTATATACAGGTTGATACCATTATGTAGCCAGCACATTAATTTAGAACACTGAACAGCCCTGTTTCCTTGGGACTACTTAGTACGTCTCCATTATCAGTTTTTAACTGACACCAATCAGAATCCAGTACTCGCCCAGACCACTGTATACTTATACTATATATAATGTTATATTGTATTGTATACACTTGACCTGATATTGTGTCTCATATCCCATACTGTATCATAGTGTAACACATTTCATTTTATTATGTTAATATGCTACATTGATTCTTGCATTATATTATTGCAGACAAACACTGAATACCATTGCTTAATTATATCATATATTAGTCTGGTGTACACTGTTTACATAGACTTGTTGACTCTGCTGCTATTAATCCCATGACTGTTGCTTTATCATCACCGCTCACTTTACCAAGTCATTGTCTCATAATGCTCTTGTATAGTTTCTATTTTTATTCTATCTTTATTTTAGTTTTTGCACTTCTTATCATTTATTCATGTTTCTTGCCGTACCTATCTGAATTTATTGCTGTCCTTGTGCCACTGTTGGAAGGAGATTATGTCCACTTCAAATATGCTTCCGGGAAATGACTAAAGGTCATTTGTAATGTATTTGTAAAGTAAATGTACTTTGTATTATTGATTTTGATTTATCACATTTTTACCACTATTCTAAAAATGTAACTATTACCCAAAGAATATTTTAACTGGTGTTAAGTCTGCTGTCACATATGAGCTAAAATGTTAGCTACTGTACTATCGATCAGTACAAACTAAATTATCAGCATGGAGCAATAAAGCCAGTATTAGGTACACTTGGATGACTTGGCTGTCTGTGTTTAATTTACAGGTCAACTTACCAAGAAAACATCTAAAAATGATACTATGTAGATTTTTTTTAAACAGTAGGAATGTTAATATTTCAACAGCTGAATGTGGAGTGTGTACCATGCCTTGTCACCGCAATGCACTATAAACCACTTAAGATTTGCTGTAGCCATTCAGCCCTCCATTATCCTCTCAATTGTTCCAATGTGATGTAATGATTGATACTGTAATTCCGTTCAGGAGGCAGCAAAGAGCACATATAGGGGCATTAAAGCTAATACAAAGCACAGAGCATTTGTAAAAGGTTTACCCTGTCAACACCATTAGCCTACACGACACCATTTTTCCACTGCTGAAACAGAACAGAAATATTAGTATTGGCCAGTAAAATGTTGGAGACAGAATTCAGAGTACTACAAATAGTTTTTCCAGTGCAGCCCATATAAATATCTTTGAGACAGTTTCACTAATTTACCAGGCAAATTAACTTCTTCCAAGGATCGTCTTAAAAAGACAATAAAATCGGTGCATTTTATCACTGCATTACAGGTAGTATGCTCAGCGTTCAATACGCACACGGCATTGTTTCCGTCTGTTGGTGTTACACTGCCCAGACAGAGAGGCGGCTGTGGGGCCAGGGGTTGCAGTGTCGAGTAGGTGCTGGCTTTTCAGTGCTGATGGGACTGCACATGAGGATGTTCAAAAAGCTTACTCAGGCTCCAGAGGGCAAGCATAGGGCTGAGAAGGGTTGGTTACAGGGCAGCGTAGGCAGACAAGGGCACATACCAACTTCCTGCTAATTCATTTCCTTCTTTCCATTTTTTCTTCCTTTCTCTTCCCACCACTGAATTTAAAAATCCTCCTCTCTTTCTGCCACTTTTTTCTGTTTCCCTCTCTCTTTCTCCCATACAGAATCTTGGTGCTCTGTAGTGCACAGGGGCCCAGAGCAGATCAGTTGAGGACAGATCGGATCAGCAGGACATGTTTTAGCCTGAGGCCAGAGTAATGATGGAAACCAGACCAGATGCATCAATGCCTGTAGCGGTCAGCCACTGTTCTCTCACTTACTGATAACATGGGGAAGTCACTGGGAATTCCAGAGCAGTCATTCCAGATGGACCAGTCTATCTGAGTTTGACCAAACTCTACAACACTCTAATAATAAACATGTACAGTTCTCTTTTAGGTTGAGGATTTTAACAGTCTTTTACAATCAATTCAGGTTAAAGGCATGCCATAACATCGCATGTCGCATTGATGAGTTCAATATGCCTTCCATTAAACAAAAGAGACCAATCAGGAGGCCCTGGAACCAAACAATAATTTTTAACTGCAGCATTCACAACTATTACCATCCATACAGCAGCTGTAAATCAATAACATTAAATCTAACAGCATTTCAGCCGCCTTAATGCATGTCCAGCTCAAGGACGTTTCAGAGTAGTCTGGGATTTTATGCCCAAGTGTGGTTATTTTATTGTCTACAAGATATATCATAATCACCACTGCTCACCACAATTCAACAGCTGTCCTCCAGTCAACTATTACTGCACTGGGTCTACAATTCTGCCCAAGAAGTATGTGACAATAGCATGGAATGCAGCAGATCAAAGTCAGCCATGCTACACGAGAATCAAGTAAAAGGACAGCATCCCACTAGCAGAGGACTATTAATTTGAGGACTTGTCAGATAGTATGCTGTACAGACTGTGTAAGACTTGACGAGACAACCTTGTGATGTCAACAATCTTTGAATTTGAACAAAATAATGTTATTGAATTTGACAGTGAAAATGTGACTTGGAATTCACACTCTCACACACACACACACACAGACACAAACCTCTGCTGCGCTGCTCATGCTGTCCAGGCCCTCGCTGGCTCGCACCAATAGCAAGTAGCGGTGCTGGTCGCTCTCGTAGTCAATAGGGCGGGTCAGGCTGATTTCACCAGTCTCTGCTGAGATGGAGAAGAGACTGCTGGGATTGATGAGAAGGCTGTAGCTGATTGGTTTCCTTTGGAAGGACAAGGCAGGTGTGACCAGGAAGCTGGGGAGACATGGAGAAAAAGTTTATTGACTGTACAGTACAGGATGGGGTAGAAGAGAGCAGAGTATATATCTCCATGGTTAGAGTTAGATGTCTTCCAAATATTCTGCAGAGAACAATTCTGTACAGCAGACAGGCCTTTTCTACTTTAGGAACTTAACAACCTATAACCTGCAGTTTCCCATGACCTGAACTAAAGAACCGTTACAGCTTTTGTCATAGGTTCTCCTTTGAAAGTCAAACAGTAACATTTTGGATATATGTCATTAATAAGGTATCAATGGCACCAATACTGATTTTTTTCAGGTTTACAAACAATGAATAAATATGACTACTTTGAAACTCAGAGTGGGACTCCTACTGCAGCAGGAAGTCAACAGAATGGAGCAGAGATTGAAGGAAACCAGCAGAGGTCCAGCTCTTACCCTGCTGTCCAGCTCTCCAGTGCCAGGTGTCTCCCTCGAGACAGGTAGGCTGCCTCAAGGGAGACACAAGCAGCTGCTGGTCCTGCTCTCTCTGCTTCGTACCATCAAACAAAGAGGTGCAGGTAAAGAATGTGATGGGGAACAGAATGCAGGATGCAGCACAAGCATTTTTTTCCCCTTTACTTTTTTTTTTCTTCTTAAGTGTTTGGTATGGTATAGTACAACATATTATAGTATAGTAGTATAATGTAGTATAGAATAGTAGCTAAAGTCCACACCACTTAATGCTTTGCTACAGATTTTTTTTTTTTTTTTTTTTAAAAATGAGGGTGTACAGTACACATCACCCAAACATTACTGAAAATGCTGTTAAACTGTAACTGTACTCCAAAACACTTTGCACACTATTTACAGTTTATACAGACAAATAAATGACAGAGCAGCAAAACAAAAAAGTTGCATCTTGTGAATTACAATATTGCCTGAATCTAAAAACCTGCTTCCTTTTCAGCGTTAAGTCAAACACATGTCCTGCATTATTAAGTGCAGTGTTTGCTGTGTTGCACACAAGCTGTTGCATTCAATGGCTCTGAGCCCAGGCCTACTTGGAACTTGACTACTCCTTAAGTAATAGCTTAAAAAGTTTCAGTGGTGGAAAAGGCCTAAAAGTAGACATCTGCAAAAGCTGACTACATAAGAGCAAAATGGATAAGAACAAAGTGTGGTCTTGAGTCCAAAGGGACATCTGTGTCAAATTTGAGGAAATTCTCACAAGGACTTCTCAAGATATCATGTTCATAAAATGAGACAGATGCAAGGTCACATTAACTTTTGGTCACAAAGTCTAAACAGTTCATCCTTGAGTCCAAGTAAATGTTTGTGCCAAATTTGAAAAAAAAAAAATCCCTCCAAGTGTTCTTGAGAAATTTCGTTCACAAGACTGCAACAGGCAAGGTCATGGTGACCTTGACCTTTGACTACGAAATTCAAATCAGTTCACCCTTGACTCAAAGTTGATGTTTGTGTCAATTGTGAAGACATTCTTTTATGGTGTTCTGGAAATATCACATTCATAACAAAGAAAAGGGTGTAATGTCACAGTGACCTTGACTTTTGACCTTCGACCACCAAAATCTAATCAGCCTAAGTTGATGTTTGTGCCAAATTCGAAGACATTCCCTCAAGGCGTTGTTGAGATATCACTTCAGAAGAATGGGACAGGCGTACACACATATGGACGGTCAACCCGAAATCATAATGCCTCCGGCCACAGCTATCGCCGGTGCTAAAACATAAAAATCAGTCTCATGTTCATTGCACCTACGCACTAAGTGTGTTACACTGTTGTGAACATCAGTTTACACTCTTTACATACCTAAAATGAAAAACTTAAAATTGGACAACAAAAAAACAAAAATAATGACAGACTATGATCATATCTTGCTACGATTCCACAAATAATCAGTATATGATTGAAATATCTTACAAGTATCTTCAAGTCTAGTAATGTGAAAGAAGAGTTGATAATAACAGATTTAAGTATCTAAGGGCTAAGTGAAATGACAAGCCAAGAAAAAGACAAAAGAAGAAAAGAAGAGCACAGTACAGTAAAGTCAAGTATATTTCTATACAGTGTCCAGCGAGGAGTACACCAAGAGAGTTATGGGCATACAGGTGTAAAATGCTGAGCTAAGTTGTTGCTTGTTATTTATTAGACGTGCTATCTAACCCTCAAACAATTTCCCTGATGAAATCTGTGTAAACAACAGACCTGAAGATCCACTTTACTGGTTTGCCAAATGTGTCAGTCAAATAAAAGAAGCTGGAAGGGAATATTAAGACCAATCCAAGGACGCGAGTCATAACTATACCACTTAACTCAGGCCTGAGTGTGTGGTATTGTGTGTGAGTATACACAGTATAATGGGTGAAGGCATGAAGGCATGTGTATATTATGTGACATGTATATTTAACCACATACACTGACACACTACAATCTCATTTGAATAGTGCAGAGACCACGCATTACATCCATCACAGGCCACTGCATTACAGTACAGCAATGTGTGTGCACCTTTGTGTGTGAGCGTATGTGTAAATCAGTACTTAAAAGGCAGAGCTTTTACTCATGTGCTACATATCATGTATTTATCAGTCTGTAAAACATGAGGAAGTGTTAGCACTTCTAGGGCACTTTTTTTTTCTTAGCCATTTATTGACGCTGATGCACTCCACTGATGTAGACTCTATTTATATTTGTGGTGAGTTGAATTGCTGTATTGTAAACTTCACAGATTGTGTTGATGTAGATGATATATCTCCTAGAGTTGTACTGGACACGGGTGTAAATGAACACGGGAAGAACTTTGTTGGTTTTTTAAAATATCCTAAATGCTGTTTGCTTAATGTGATGTTAAATCCAGAAAATGATAACTTCACTTCTATTTCTATAAAGTGTAAAGCTGCTGTAGATTACATTATACTTCAAGTTGTTCTGACCAAGCAATCTCATTGGTCATCAAGACATTTAGAATGTGCTCAAATCAACATAAAAGCATACCTTGCTCATCACTAAAAATATTACTCTGCAATTTCCATGTATATGGATTAAAATCTATAAACAAAAAAAATCAAATATTAAAAAAAATGGGTCGTTATATCTTATGAATAAATTCAGCCCACAAATGGTCACAATAAGGTATTACTTGCAGCCTCTGCTGAAACATTTATAGAATGATCAAGTTAAATAAAATAATTTCAAAACTTGAACTGACCCACAGCATTTTCAGAAATACTTAAGGTATATGGGCTACATGTTTCATTGTATTGAATAAGTTAGTCTTATCTTTATTAAACCAACTTTATTTAATCAATGTAATTGATGGTGTCGTTTGCTGCTCAACTGCCCCTTCAATGACGGGGATTGCCTCTCTGGAGTGCTACAAGCCAGAGTGTGACCGCAGTGAAAAGGTTGTTTTTGAAAGGCTAAATGCCATCAAATATGAACTGAAGCTGAATATTTCATTAGGTAAAAAGGTTGTGAATTTTGAAAATGATTACATCTATCTTTTTTTCAATTGATTTTAACCTTTGGATTTTACAATGCTCCTACGTTACTGGAAATGTCTGGCATCCTCCATCAGCTGTGGCAGTGACTTGGAGCTATACTAGCTTGAAATAAATGTTAAAATCAATCTACCTTAACATGTTTATGTTTATATCTATGGTGTTTATTTAGTTTGGGAAACACCACCATCTCTAGAAAGTATTAAAGCTCAAGTTGAGACTAGAAAACGTGTCTGTTGTTAGGTCATTACTAAGATTCGACCTACTTGATGGAGAAGAAGACTAGGTTTTGTTTACATACAGGAGTCTACTGATTGTTTTCCAACATTTCATCAGACCCCATGTAGTTCCATGTAAATGGAGACAACAGTAGTAAAAAGGTATTTTGAGAGCTAATTCCCCCTCAACATGAATAACTTTGATTATATATTCTATTTTGTTGGTAATAGGTGTATGATTGGAGTATTACTCAAAAGGGTGTGCTTTAACGTCATTTGTGGCACAACAGCGACGCAGGACAGTCAGGACTGAAGCCAGACCGTGTTCCACAACAAAAAACAGAGAAGCTTAGAATACAACACACACAGAGGGAGCAGGACTTCATTCTTTGCTTAGGATGCCACCACTCTACTATTTATTCACATTGCAAACAGTTATTTATCTACAATACAGCTCCTTTATTAACCACAAGTAACAGTGTAGACTCTCAGCAGCAAGTTAGAAGATGAAAAAGAAACTTTACTGTTAATTTTCTTCTGAGATGTCCCTTGAGCCCATTGTTGAGGTCACAGAGCAATTGGAAAATGGCCAGAAAACTCAGAAAAATGTGGAACATAGTTTTGATCATCTTTGCGAACTTCTAAATAAGGATATGGATAAATACTGTGCAGTAAAAAAAGGATGTAAAGAAGAGCTGCAAAACAACTGCTCAGCAGAGAAAAAGTTCCTTAGGCATAAGGACAAGTGTAAGAGACGAAAATTAAAAATGAATTTAAATACTGTTTATTTATATTATCATTATAATATGTATGTTTAATTAATAGACAATAGGTTTTTAAGAGACATTTTTAGAGAGGACAAACTCTCCAGTCAGAAGAAATTATCATTAGCCATCCACAGCAAATTTGAAAAAACTATATTAAGTGGGTCCAAAAAAGAGCAAGCTGATTCCAATAGAGATCCAGCTCTGACCAGCTATCAAAAAAGAGGGAAACAGATCACAAAAATCTATGCATTTAACAGTCATCCTCTGTGTAATAGCCAATTCTTAAATAAAATCTGTAAATTTAAATGGTGAGCTTAAAAATGAGATGAGTAATGTAGAATATCACCCAATTTTATGCTAAAGAGTGAGATCACACTAGATGAGCTGCAGAGGGTAGTAGATAAAGCTAAATTAAATTAAACTGTGAGTGTAGAGGACCTCCCTAATAAGGTCCTTAAAAGCCTGATGTGTTGAAAATAGTTTGTCTATGTCAATCATGCTTTCAGAATGGTATTATTCCATCTGTGTGGAACAAATCCATAATCAAACCCAGCGCTAAACCTGTTAAAGCCGCACTAGAGTTCCATTAAATTACAGAGGTATCAGCCTGATCAGTACAGTTTCTAAATTGTATTCAGGTGTCCTCAATAAAAGATGTATTACCTAGAGTTTCATGGAGAGTTGGAGTGTGAGCAGAATGGCTTCAGGAAAAAACAGGGCATTCGTCGATCATATTTACACATCCCCTGTGGTGAGAGCCAGATTACAAGAGGTAAAAACATGTTTGCTTGTTTTGTTGATTTTAAGAAAGCCTTTGATTGGATCAATAGAGACCTTTTGGAGTATAAGTTAATTTGCTCTGGTATTAATGTCAAATTTTAGAATGCAATCAAAGCCCTAAACAAAGTTCCAGTTGCATGTTTACAGTTAAATCATTTCACAACTGTTTGGTTTCCTACTTCATTTGGGGTGAGGCAGAGATCATGGGAAAAAAATGCCATGACATTAAGTCAGGTGAATCACTGAAACAAATAACTTTTTGCTCTGACTCAAGCACCAACATAGTGTTGCATTTGATGCAAAAGAGCTGAGTGGTTGGTCTGAAATCAGTGTGACCCATAATGCCAACAGGCAGCAGGCAGAGGTAGGAAAAAAGTCTGTAATTATTTTAAGTAAAGCAATTTTAAAGTGAACAGTTTTTATGTTGTTATTATTATTGTGAAAAACATTGTAATATAGACCCATGTTGTGAGCAGATTACTCATGACCACTATGCAAGACTGCCATATTGAAAATGCTATTTAAATAAAAACTAGTCACCTCTTGAATAAAGTTGTGAAAGTACATGATGCTTGTACTTAGCAAAGTGTCTGACTGTGAGGAGAACGGTAAACAAACTTGAAGGAATTTTACACTGGGTAGCTTTGTGATATTACCGTCATGACAACGAAGCCAGTAGTGAAGTGAAAGAGTAAATCATCTCTTTCTATCAGTCAGACCAAAAGTAACAGATTTAGTAGCCTTAATTAATAAGTAAGTCAATAAATATATTTTCAAAAATCATTATGTACATGAATCACAGCACTCTATGATAAATCCAGTGTTTGTTGGCAATTTGTAATCACTTCAGTTATTAATTATGTTCATTTTTTAGGCTATTATTATTACAGTTTGACTTTCCTGCCGCCAACATGCTTCAAAACAAGCAAGCTATCAGGCTCTGAAATTCCTTGTTCAATTGTCATTGTACAAGATAGGTAATGGTTCAAGTTTCAAGAGACACAATGTTCATTTAACCATGTGGTAATGTAAAACGGGGAAAAAAAGCATAGCAGCTGCTTCTCTGTTTCCTGGTTTAAAACAGAAAAACAACTGACTCCAAGGTACATGGATCCTGGAGGTAATTCTAGAGAAAGGAACAGGTTTTTTGTTTCTTTCTTTAAAATCCCTACATGTGGGTGTAAACTCACGGCTGTCCTTCAGGAGTGTTTTCTGGTATGGCAATGGTGAAGGAAGCGTTGGTAAACTGTGGCGGCCGGGCTCCAGCCACCACAGAGACGACAACAGGGGCGCTTCGGCTGCCCAGCCGGTCAGCAGCCACCACAGTCAGCAGGTACTCCCTGTCCTGCTGCAAGGGGAGGCCTGTTGTTCGTACCTGGCCGTTCTTCCTGTCTATTTCAAAACGGCCATCACCACCTGTAGATGAAAGTAACATGTCTGCTAATCGGAGTACCAGTTTATGTTGAATACATATCACTTGTTTCCCTGTCCATCACTGATGTAGTTTCCAAGTTCCGAACACTTTCTACAGAGAGGCCATAATTTTCATGGGTTTTAATGCATTGTTTCACACAAGTAAAATTATTGGATTTGTTGGACAAGATAAGAAGGAGTAATAGAACAAAGACAAGATACAAGTAAAATCAATATGCAGATAATGATAGAACATAACAGGAATAAAAGGCAACCAAACATATTTTCAAATTAGCTTTTCATGTATAATGGATAATCCAATGTGTTGGCAAGGCAAATGATACCTACAGAAATAATTTGAAGGAAATGTTGCAAACACTAAAAGGTAAGGGGTGAAGTAAGATAGCTGTCGATATAATAAAATCATAGATATTAGCAGAACATTGGTAAGTAAAGTGTTTCTCAGTAAAATAACAACCAGATAAACTACAGGGGACTGTGTCATGTTGCAAGTTGAAGCTAGGTTTATCTTGATTCTTTTCTTCCAGACTTCTTTCTTGGGTTTCATGTTGAGAAGGCTCTCAGCGTAAAAGCCTTCTCAAAGCCTTGTGGCAGGACACAGAGCAGACTGCCTAGGTTACAACTCAGAGTCAAGTGGTACAAAAGACTACAAGGCAAGAGACTGTGTAAATGCAGCTGCCTCCAAGAGCTGTCAACAATACTGTAAATGCATGCTGAGTGTGTACCAGAAAAGTGCTAAATATGACTGGACAGCCAGGTTACCGAGCTGTTGAGATGTGAAATGCAAAGAGCAGAGAGACTGGGTCTGTTAAAATTCACCAACTGTAACAACACAGGGTATGGTAAGACTTCCATCCAAATATTTGTAAATATGATGTAGTTATCATTTTTGACTCAGTGTGACAGAAGGCATCCTACTGAGTTTGATTCACACCCAGTCCTCCATTTACAAAATAATTAAACCAACATCAATTCAAATGACTGAAAAGTTTAGTCTAGACATTATCAATGTGTATGTTTTTCTTGTAATTTCTATTGTCAGTTCATTCTCTGTCACCCCCATGGGGAAAATTGGAAGACCGTCTCTTTATAGACGGTGGTTTAACAGATTCCAAAATGGGCAGAAGAAATCATTACATGCCAAACAATAAGAAAAGCAATTATTTTGCGTAGTGGAGAAATGAATTACATTACTTTGGAAATCTAACTACATGTGCATGAAATACTGGAGGCTCAAATTTCAAGGAGCAACAGAAACAGACTTGATTCTGCATCATGGAGAATATTTTGAAAAAATTTTGACCTTGATACACTTTTTCCCTTGGTATTATACACACCAATGATGAAACACTCATCTAAAACCAAGCAAACTATTGATGTAACCCAGAATCATGTTGGAATGGGAACACCTATAGTGAAGGCCTATGTTCAGAGGTTTTATATATAAATCAATGTACTGACTTTACTAGTATGTGTTATCACTAGTAAACTTTAAAAAATGTATCAAGTGTTTACTTATTAAACTTAAACCCCTCGTGTCATAGAGGCTGAAATCTTAACACTTTAGAGTCAAATCCCAGAGGTGGTGCCTTCCACAGGGTTAAATAAATTTTTACTTGTCATGACAGAAAAAGCATGTGTGAGGGATCACTCAATGCTATTTAAGAATACTAATTTGCCATGCCAGTCAACTGGTGTGCACAATAACAGGGTCTTGGCACACACTCACTGACCTTATACACAACACAAGGAGTTAAGAATAAAAATTTGAAAGAAAGTGTTCTTTCAAATAAAATGTTTAACAATAATGCAGAAGAAAAGATACAATGATAACCTACCATCAGACAGGAAGTACTCCACTTCACCGTTGTTACCTTCATCCCCGTCCTGAGCATGGAGCTTGTAGACCAGCGAGCCAGCAGGGGCATCAGGGGAAACCACAGCAAGGTAGGGAGAAGGAACCATGCTCCATTCTGGGATATTATCATTTACATCCGTCACAGTCAACTCCACTCTGACCAAATACCACTCTGGACCTGAAGACCGATATAAGGGAGAAAACAACAGTTTAGAGAGGGTTGATCATAGCAGCTGGCAGGCCAAATTTAAAGGCAGATACCATGTTTGGTACGGTTGCTGAACAGTCATTTCAAATTCATGTAAAGATTTCTTTGGTTTCTGGGAATACTGAGGAATAAACCATTGCAACACAGCAAGTATTGGTTAAGTAAAGCCATTTTATGCTTACAGTGAAGCTTGTAAGGCTTGCATAGTTCAGAAAGGCCTCCTACTAGACAAGCTAAATCCATATTTTACCACGCAAATATTTGTCAGAGCAAGCAAAGCGTTTGTCCAACAAATTTGCAAACACAATGCTGCATGTCCAGTTACATTGTATCAAACAATATTTTTGTGAAATCGGGACAGGTCAATGTAAGCAACTGAGGTTTGCACATTGCTCTGCTAGGCAAATTCACTACCGTTAATGTTAAAATTTAATGATGACGCAAACAGTAGTTCCTAGCATAGGTGACAGAGAGATACAACAAATAAGCATGCTGTCTTGTTCCCGTGAGTACTGTTTGTTTCTTTCGTTTTGTTTCTTTCTTTATATTTGAACAATGTTTGAAGCACCCTTGTCACACAAGGGCGCATCGAATGGCAAAAGTGAAAAAGGCTGTGCTTGTTTCATTAATTTTCACTCAAAATTTAAAAGTCTAAGTCAAAGACATTTTTTTCTCTCTTTTTCTTCTTTGTCTTTGAGAGTTGTCTCAGTGAAGAGCACCACTCTGTTCTTCTCTGTCAGCCCATCAACTCTTCCAGCAGAGCAAACCATATGACAGTCAGCCAGCAATAGCCTACTGTTGTACTCCAACCGCCTGTGCTGCCCAGGAAAACAGACCATCATCACAGCAGACACTACAGACTAGGTGGCTAAGGTAGCACTGCTGCCAGCTCAAAAATAAATAATAGATGTGAACAAATCAGTGCCAACAAGAAGAGGAAGAGAGTGGTTTGTACAGGTCTAAAATCTACTATTGTGCATGTACAATATCAGGTATTTCTCAAGTAGGCAACAAAAACTAATATGTTCCTGTGGACAACCAAACTTTTGGTCCTCCATACAACAATTGATGAGACTTAAAGCTAAAATAATTGACTGATTTATTCATTGACTAATCAACATAAAAAATAGCAACCATTTTCATAATTGGTAAGTGGTTTTTATCAAACATTCGCTGGCACTTTGTCCATGTGAGGATTTCCTAAATTACTTTCAAACAATACAGTAACTGAATATTTTGGGTTATGGACTATTGGTTTGACAACACAAGCCATGTGTAGACATAACCATAGACTGGATTAGAAATTGTGATCTTCTGACATTTCCTCAACTAAGCCAATAATTGATGTACTGAAAAAATACAGCACAGGTAAATTGTCACTAATAATAATAATCACTGATTACAGATGTATATAATCTGGGATGCTCTGGATTTTCTGCACAAAGCAAAGCATTGGTGTATCCTAGGGTTAGGCCCTTTTTTTTTATTTGGAGCTTCCATACAAACAAAACACAACTGCCTCACATGAGATAACACTTTGCAAAGCAAATGGGGTTACTGGAAACACTTCAAGTGTTGCAAGTTTCTGTATTAACAACTGTATTAACAGATCCATGTCAGCTCAAATCATGTTACCTTGCAAGACAGCTAGATTTGTGAGATCACGCATTAATCACAAGAGAATCACAAGATCATGCTAGAATTAACACCCGATGTGTTACATGGCCTGCCCCAAATAGCTCCTATGGTAGAAACAGTATTGCCAAATATCTACCGATGGATTTATTTCTACCATCTTACAATATATAATGTCACAGCACCCAACACTAGTGCACTACAAATCAATAATGACTACTCCTGACATTAAAGTCAAGGGGACAAGGTGAAAAAAATCAGTCCTTATAGGATTCTGGTGGAAAATGCAAGTTTTGTGCAACAAGTGATTACACAAAGTTGAAGTAACAGTGGTACAGTCATTCAGTATTTTTTTTTACTTAATCAATTACCTTGGCTTCAATTCAACTGTCATCTCCCTGTATACTGTATAAACGTGGTATGTGGGCATCAGACAACAGAAATATGATCAGGAAGATACTGAAAGGAGGCCATCTCTGCATCTCAACTAGTAATTATAATCAGGCTGCGCTATCTGCACCCGCAGTAAACAGCAATCATATTGACACTAGTAAAACACACTAAGGTCCCACACAGACCTCATCAGTACACCCACTCATGCACTCACACACACAAAGATGACGGTGCACAGTAGTGTTTGCTGAGCGCAGCAGGGGAGCATAGGAGTACTTTCAGGGCTGGAGCCCGAGGATGCTCTCTGTTGTGTCAGTTTTGGTACTTTTTGGAAGAAAAAAAGGGGGGGAGATTCTTATTTGGAATGGTGTAACAAAATGGTCACACTGTAATCGTACTACACTCCCTATATTTACTGATGACTGAACGAGTCCAGATGATGAATATTCTCCATCTTCACATTTTACATTCCCTGGCTATAAACTCAAGTAGCAAGAGTAAAAAATGCCTTTTTGTTTGTACAGTGAGTGATGAAAGGTGGGTAGCTAAATTAATGGAAATGTTTTCAGAGTAACAGGCTGCAGTCAAGTCAGATACAGCATAGCCAGAAAAAGCAGCTAAAAAAAATAAGAGTTGAGTGTCGCATGAACAGGATTGAGAGTGAAACACAATGGCTGAGAAATGACCCTGCGGTTGTTATAGAAACAGCAGAACAACGAAAAGTGGAAGATGGAAGAATTAAGAAGAGAAAGAAAAAAGAAAACAACAAGCAAGCAATTGCATAAATCAATGGCATTAGAGAAGAGAGGGAGCAAGGGAGCATTAGAAAGAAAAACATAAGCGGACATCAAAAGAAGACACAAGAGCGAAATTAACCAGCCACATCTTACAAAAAATATAGCACTGCACTTGACTCTGGGGTTCAACCAATGTATTTGCTGATGATCTCTCTCTCCCTCTCTCTTTCTCACTCTCTTTCTATCTCACCCTCTCTCTGTCTCCCTCCCTCCCTGTGGTCGTAACAGATTCAGAATTAATTGGCAAAAGGACAATGCAGCTTTGGGGAAGAAGGGACGGCATTACCCAGATAATAAATCACTGGGCTAATATACAGAGCACTATGCCAAAATGCATCTTACACACATACACACACACACATACACACACACACACACACACACACACACACACACACACACACACCGCTTTCTTACTAATAACGATCATCAGTGGATTAGTGGCTAATAAAGGACCATAGGGAGATACAGCTTGGTGCTACTGCCATCCCTCACACTAATGCATCTCACTGGATCTAATGATATGCTGCAATCCCTAGAAAAAAAATGGGACCTGCAATTACTAATAATGCTACAGAAGGCTTTTCCATGCCCACTGACCTCATTTGCTCCAATAGGTTGCGAGTCCAAGCATTGCTACATGTTAATTTTTTCACAGCGCTTTCTTGTTATCTTGTTCTCAGAGCACATACTGTATGTGAAGAGTCCTGAAATCCGATGCACAAACACCACTAATGAATTATGTAAGTTGGGTTTACTGCTTTATGTTCATGTTAATTTTGTCATCATCAAAGCAAAAATCAAAAGATAGCTAAGGCTGGATAAAACTTGTTATTTTCTATTGTAAAGGCTTTATTGTGTCAGGCCTCGAAATATTTTTTTATGCGTGCATGCACAGGTGCACGTAACTTTTAAAATTGCAAGCACCACTTTTTTTTTTTTATCTGCACCAATTTGGAAACTTCTACAAAAATCTATTTGGGATTTCTTTGGTGACTTATTTTCTTGTATTTTATCTTAATATTTTTGTTGTGTTGTTTTATTTACATATTTAAGCATCAAGTATAAGAAAAGGATCCAATGCTTAGATTGGAAATGCTGGAACAAGGGGAAAAAATGACTACAATGATTATCAAAAAGTTGCAGATTAATTTTCTGTTGACTGACTACTTAAACATAAATCATTTCAACTCTATATGCAAGACCTGTAAACAGACTTTGAGGTAAGAGGAAAAGTAGTGGAAGCAGTGGATTACCATCATAAAACTGTCTGATGTGTTTATCCCCCTCAGTAAAGCTAAAGACACTTCAATAAAGTGTCTCTTTTAGGTCAAGAAATAATGAGGTTTATAGAAAATGTGATCTTACTTTTGGGATAAATTGGCATACTCAATACCACTGCAAGCTCAGAGAGGCTATCATTCATCACGACCTTGGACTCATCCAAGGTGTCACTATTAATGATTTGTTTACAACTGGAAGCTAAATGTAGCACAACAGCAAGAGCTACAGTTAGTCTGTTAGTCTTGATAAACAAGTGTTGATACAGTATTAATATGACAGGTTCTGGAAATGGAAAGATCATGCGTTTGTTGCCACTTGATTACTCAATTAAAAAAAAAACATCTCATTGCCTATTATGGATTGGCTCTTATGACCCCTCCAATTCTATAAAAATAACCGTATTTTCTGCATGTAGCTCTGTCTGTTCAAAGAAGGGTCTCTGATATAGAATATACCCAGGTCAGCTCCTTGAACAATTCTTATCTTAAATTAAAAACAAATCTCATCTTCATACACATGCAGTTACTTAGAGGAAATATGAATTGACACTTTAATATTTCCCTTGCTTTTACATGTAGACATTAATAAACTTCAAAAAATAAAATATCATCCTTGTTAGGTAATATTGAAGGGGTCACAAACAGATAGATGGAAAGAGCTTAGCTTCACCCTAATGACTTCTGTTTCTGTGAATTCACAACATATTCTGAATATTATTTTCCAGTGAACCTGCTCGTTATATGACTATTACTTTTTTATTTGATTTAATTGTACTTTTAATTCATCTTGACTTGTGTACATAAAACTTACTGTTTCTTCCTCACCTTACCCACATTTCCTATTCTGCCAAGTCTATAAAATAACCTCTAACAGTTCAGATTTGAACTCTGATTATCACCGCTGTAGGTTACATAACTTTGCTTGGAAAAGCTTCCAGCCAATGCTATCTGTTTAAATTGACCTCTGAGTTAGCCTTGCAAACTACAGAAAGTAAGAGCAACAGACAAAACTTATATATCTTATGCAGACAAAAACCACAGCTTTCCTGTCAGTAAAATTAAGTTTAATCTCACCTCTGGGAAACTTCCATAGGGGATAGCATAGGGGGTGTCCTTAACTGATCTTTCTGAGAATCTAAAGCGTGAAATACATCCACTACTGTTATTTCTAAAATTCTTGTCAAACGTAAAACTGTGCTGCCCATAGTCACTTGCCATACCTCACATTAAGTTAAAGACCCAAATAGAAGCCTACTGTAAAGCAAAAACTGACTTGCATCTGACTCAAGGCTATGGTATAACCCCAATGATGGGGCAAGATTTCCCCAACTGACTACATAACTGAGGTCATTTCCTGACACAGTTCCTGTTTTAGGTTTAAAATCCCTAATCTTTTGGGGGACCATAGATTCTAGTGTAGGTGTTCTTTCCTGTTGTTGTTGTTGTTGTTGTTGTTGTTGTAAACAACCATCAACACTACAGCAAGTGGGAAGTAGGGCTGTCAACGAATATTCTAAATTCGAATTTAAATTTGAATTTGAAAATAAAAATGGACCTTCGAATGTGAAAATTGATATTCGATTGTGGAGAAAAAAAAAAACACCACCGCAGCTGTCCTCTTTGCGAGTGGGCGTTGGCCTGGGCCACTGCACCGAACGCACTGGCCACACCGCCCGCAGAGGTGCTGCGAATCGCAGCGCACGAGCCGGAGCATTTCCGTTCACATCAGACGCGCATTTCTCCATGCTGGTCGACAAGCGGCTCTGCTCCCAGCTGTTGTCTCCGTCACCCGGCTTGACACATTCGCTCGTGCAGAAAATAGACCAGAGCCGGCCACGGAGCTGCGCGGCACGGCGCAGCCGGTGTGGATGACACAATCGGTTAACATGGGCGCCGAAAGAAAACTGGCTTTGCTTCTCGGCGCTATTCGCAGTGCTTCCGCGGGCAGTGTGGCCTGACGGGTCAGAGGGGGGGGGTGAGCGAGAGGTCTGCAGTCGTTTATAACGTAATGTTATAGATAATTGTTTTATGTGTTTTAATGTGTAGGTATGTAAATGTTTTCAAAGACGTTTATGTTGAACTAAAAATACCTACAAGTAGGCTAGTTATGTTTCCTTGTATTAATACATATCCAAGTATGTCTCCTTGTATTAGTTTGCCCTCTTGTGGACATAATGCGAAAAAAAAATTTGAATGGTTCGAACCTATGAGTTATTTTTAGAAGGAATATTCGAATGTCATTTTTGAGCAATTTTGACAGCCCTAGTGGGAAGGATGGATTTACAGGGCTTAAAACCTGAATCTCTCACTCAATGGACTAAATCACATGCACTCACACATCTCCTCCCAATTCTCAAGTTTTGAACAGTGTCTAAGAGTGTGAAAGTAAGCAGAGACAGACACTGCAGTCCACAGTTGTTTGATCTGACGGACAGCAAACTGTCCACCCTGCTGTGTCTCACCCAATCATGTGGACTGTCTCTCACAGAGCAACCAAGCTGTGAAACAAAACAGTCAGAACAGTGCGACATCAGTTATTACATCCATTGTATCTTACAACTTTCAAGTCAGGCTCTACTCAGGCTTTCATGGAGCTAGAACACACGTCATAAAGGCTCACTGAGCCTAATGAAGTTGTTCATAATGTAGCACTGGCCCGGTGTGTTCTTTTCCACACAAACTGTAGCACAGTCTTTACTCCTGCGCATCATTGTCCCCTCCCTCAAAACAATGCCTTTAAAGTAAAGCCAACACTTCAAAACACTTTTTTCTGTGAGTACTATATACACAGCAATGTGAACACCACCACAGATGAACAGCAGCTGCTTTGCCCCGGGCTAGATCCAGTATCTCATGATGAATACATAGTTTGTTTCATATAATTGAGGTGTGACTGGTCCAATTAAAATGTTTGTTTTTTAGTTGGCCTTTTCTTTAAGAATATGCCACATAGACATTATCCAATTAAAATTATTGAATAATGTCAATTGTTGGGTGATTACTATTGGACGGTTGACTTGGATTCACCCATTCGGCTCACCTCAGATGTCCATTGTTTTTATCCGCTACAATGACTGAAAGCTTCTTGCGTTTCTACAATGACAGGAGGCTTGTTGTACTCCTGCTCTTCTGCCAATGCTTTTTTTTGTTTTTTGTTTCATACTGTGTTTAATCTTAGACAGTCTTTTGTGTTGTTTGGGTATTTCTGAGATAAGAAATCAGTTTAAATTAGAGACTAAGTGTGAAAGGGTTATCAAAGCACAAATGGAAAAAACTGCCCATTTTGTTCAAGTGCAGAACTTGTAGACTATACTAAAATCTAAAAAGTAACACCATGGGTTTTATTACTCAGTGTTGTTTTGGACACTCAGTGCAAAGCTTTCACGTTTGTGCCATCCGTATAAAATTTGAGGAAGCTGTTGTTTGTTTTTCGTAGACTTAGAAGATCTGAGGTTACATTTCTGCACTTGTCGCCGTAAAAATTATTTTGTTTCAATTAGCTACAGTGTTATTTTGCCTCTATGCTTTTTTGGAGAGCTTCTTATTCTTCTAAGAACAGAACTATTCTAAATACTTTGTGCCATCTTCATGAAATTTAAGGTGACTACTGTGTAGTATTTTGTCTGCATTGTTTCAATCGTGGCTCCAATATCTACTGAAAGAGTTTCAGAAGTATGCCATCTTAAAGTAACCTGTCTTTTGTGCTTGCATTGCTAAATTCAATTTATCCCTCCCCCTGCCTACACTCTTAAGATGTGTTGTTTCCTGACACAGTTAACATGTAGACAGCAAAATAACACATTTTGTGTCAATTTCTGCAATTAATGTGTTGCATGCTGTACCCTCCTTAACACACCCAATGTGTTACACTATTAATCAGTGTTATGGTTTGAGCATGTTTTGTGGCTGCTCTTGTGTTGTGTTTTCTTTTTTTTGTTCTCCTGTCCTTCCATGACCTGCAGGGCTGGTGTGTGGTGGAGGCGGGGCTGACCTACTTTTCCACCACGGGCGGTGAGGCACACCTGGTTTCCATTTTACCTCATCTACAGTACCTCACTATAAAGCCGGCTCTGACTTCACTTCGGTGCCAGATAATTCTGTCTCATTCTGTAGCGCTACTGTTACTTGAGTTTTCGCCTCTTGAGTATTTTGCCTGTTTCTCTTTTTGACCAGTTTGGTGCCTCGCCGCCTTTGTTCTCCAGAGCTCTTGCCTCCTGCCACCACCAGGCAGCTCACTTCTCCGTGCAGCCGTTTTGTGTTTTTGCTGCTGTTTTTGTAATAAATTATTGTAATATTTACTCCGCCTGTCTCCTGCTACTTGGGTTCCATCGGGTTCTCGCCAGTCCCTAACAATCATAGCACGGTAATACTAGCCAATCACACCACACTAGGGCAGGACTCAGTGGAACATTCTGGAAAAAGAGGGGAAAAAAGCACCACAGGCAAAGACGAGTGTGACTGACGGCACAAGCAGCAAAACTGAATGACAGGTAAAACTGATGTTACTGTGTATTTACTGTAATGTGATTCATTTTACAGCTGTGTCATGTTTGATACTAAGGCAGTAATATTTGCTAGTTCTCCTTAAGGTATGGTGGCTGTATTTGCCACTATCTGACAGGTGGAATGTAAGCCAGGTAGCCCTGCAATGGGTGACATTGCCTTGCTTGTCATTTTCATTCAGACTGAATAAATCAGGTTGCGAGTCTTGAGGCTTAATTTGGCCAACATGGCAACCTAACATAGCTGTCTAGCTAACATAAGCCAAGTGATGTTAGGCCAACAGAGAGCCATAAGGATGCATTAGTGATGTTAGCTAGCTGACTAAGTAGCTACAATTTTTGGTGAAGAAAAAATATTGTTTGGTTTAAAACAACCAGCTACATTGTATTGTTATTGCTACATTTTCAAAACTATTTTCTTGGGCTGTTTTCAAATAAATGAGCTTTGTCACAGCATGCTGCAGGTTTTCACACACCTGCTTCCCTCAACAGCTTAAGAAAAAGGTGCCATATCCACAACCCTGTGCAACGTGAAGTCAGCTATGTTATACATACTGGACTTCGTACCAGTATGTTGTCTAAAGAAAAAGCTCGTACAGTCTGTCATAATGCCCAGTGTAATGCCATATAATTTACTGTATCCCCACTGCTCGCAATGAATGAATTTGTGTGTACATAAGACACATACACACACACGTATGTGAAGCGTATTTAATATTTGTAATGTTTAGGGGTTGGAGCCAGTGTTAACAAGGCTTGAGTATGTTTTTTTCTTTTCTCAAGCATGGGACCAGCATCCCCTCCCTTTGTAACAGCAATCAGGGATCCCTGAGGACCCGTCAGCAGACCCATCAGACACAGCTAGTGTGCACTGGACATTTGACCAACAAAGCACGCCAGTTGGTTGTCATTGCCAGAAGTGACATGGTTGCCATTCCACTGCAAGACAGCTTAACCTGTGACTTAAATAAGCTGTTCATGTTGTACTGGGTATGCAGTGTTGCGTATCCTTCCCAGTTTGCTCCAGTTTTCATCTTTCTTAAATATATGCATGACTTGACAGTGTCAAAGACTGCAAGAAGATCCAAAGTTTTCCAGCTCTTTGCCAAGCTTCAAGCTTTGGCCTAAATCAACTTAAAGTACTGTTGCCCTGCATGTAAACAGCCAGTTCCTGGTGAGATCAGGAAACTTTGCTGGCATCTTTGTGTAGTGCATTCTCTATCTGACAGCCAGAACTATACCATTATCTTGCTGTGAACGTCAGCTGTTTTAATTAGGGGTGTAACGGTACACAAAAATCTCGGTTCGGTACATACCTCGGTACACAAGTCACGCTTCGTTTTTTTTCGGTACAGTAATGAAAAAAAATAGACAACTATTAAATATCTTTTACTTATTGGTAACCTTATTAAAACATACCACCACTGCAGTTAACTCTTTTTACACAATTTTTGAATGAAACAAATATATATAAAATCCTGCTTTTTCACATTGTTTGAATGAAAATAGAAATATAAAAGTGAAAAATAAAATCCTGCTGTTTTTTAAACACATTTTTTGAATGAAAAATATAAATATACATTTCTGCTTAAACAGTTTTACTCAATTAAAATAAAAAGTATAGTGCAGCTGGTCAGCTTTAAAGCCTGCTCAGATTCAGTTTTACTAGAACTCACTTAGTTTTCCCACTTTGTTAAAGTGCAGTAAACAAAACATGCTTATATCTAAAGTGCAAACTCGGGTGGTGTGGCTTTTGATGCGTTAGCATGTTAGACGTGTTTCCAAGTACATACCCGACCGCTGTTCTGCAGTGTCGGCACACTGCTTTTGTCTTGTCCACTTGTTTATTTCCGTCTTCGTATTTTACCCTGAAACCAAAGTAGGGATGCACCGAAATGAAAATTTGTGGCCGTAGCCGAAGCCGAATATTATTAAACGCTTGGCCGAATACCGAGTACCGAATACCGAATACCGTTGTTTAGTTTTTCATTAGTTTTTGCAGATGAACCCCCTCCAGATTAGTGTTGTCACGGTACCAAAATTGGGACCCACTGTGCGATACCAATGAAAATATCATGGTTCTGAGTAGTATCACGATACCACAGTGAAAATGAGGCAGATGTGCCTTTTGTCATTTATGAAAAGATAAATCACTTTTCTATAATACATCAATGATACTTCAATGGAATAAATTACTTATTGACTTATTCATACTTCAAAAACAGCATCAATAAGTGATTAACATGGGGGGGATCAAAATAAAATAAATAAATAAAATAAAAATCAACCAGCCACCCTCCTCCCCTGACAAGTAAAGAACAGTCCCTTCATAAGTAAAGAACAGTCCCTTAAGCGTGGTGAGGTTTGTGGGCCGTTACCTGCGTCAAAGAGGGAAATGTGAACAGCTCGTTTCTCCTCTGACACGCCACATATCTGTGTGCCGACACGGCTCAGTTGTCCAGGTACTACTGGGCAGTCATGACACCAAAGAAAGAGGAAATTACTGGACCTGGAGTTGGACTTCGCCGTCGCTGGTAAGCCATTATCTTGCACCGCAGAGTACTATGAGCCTCAGCCGTATTCCTGTCTGTGACCCCCGTTCAACCCACAACTGCCAGGATTCGCCTGATAACGTGATAATAGGGGCGCCCCAGCGCCCACTCCACTAAGTTGACGTGGAAATGAGCGGTAGTCTAGAAAACTGGCGAGTTTTTTTTTTTTTTTGGAGGGTGCCCTCACATAGATTGCGCCCTGGGCGGTCGCCCACATTGCCCATAGCAAAAACCGTCCCTGCCTCCTCCACATTCTGACTTATTTCCAACCTGCCGACAGTGCAGTGGGACTTATATTCATTGTGCCGACAGTGGCTTGGAAAACCGCCCATAACCGTGTCACACGGGGAAGAGGGAAGGCGGCTGGAGTTCCTCCAACATTTGATTTAGATTATCATATTGTTTTATTGACAAAAATATAGGTTGATTTTTTTTATGCGCACATGTGCCCCTAAATATTTTTTACAGTTTGCACACACCTATTTTTAGTCGCAAATGCGAGTGAAACGCTCACACTGTCGAGCCCTGCTGTGCATGTCTATATGTAAACACGTGTTTAGGTTGTTACATATTGTGTCTACACAAGTGAGTGTGCATGTGTTAGTGTACCCAACACTGTGATAGAACTTGAAGATGACAATTAAAAAGGCAGTATGGATGTACTGAGAGAACTCAAATGCGGGGTCCCATTCATTCCTATGAGAACTGCCGGCACATGAAGCCAAAATAGTTCAACTGCCATGTATAAAATTACTAGGATGATCCAGGGATAACTGGCACTACTTCTGCACTGTGAGGGTCTTTAGAGCAAGCGCACTAGAGACTTACAGTGGCCAAACACAGCTGAGAATCTTACTTCCACATGCCAAACAGCCAGAGTTTGGAAATGTTATTAGTCCAAATGGATCAAATACTGATAGTGAAACAAGTCATTTCGCGAGGGTTGTGATACCCAAAAAGTAACCACTAATTTACAGACGTCTCTTTCGCCATGTAAGTTAATAGTACAACCCAATGTCATTCTAATGTTGTTGAAAACTGCCGCTTGGTCAGTGACCTCTGATGTCAGACACTGACGGAAAAAGCCGTTCTGTCACGTCAGCATGATGTACGGCGTATATTAAACAATATAATAAATATTAACAACAAAATTAAACATTAACGGCAACCAGTGGCTTCCGGGGAAAATGTGGTGGGACAACAACCAAAGTTAAGGCGGCAGAAGTCCAAGTAGGGCAGGTGGAACGAGTGGTAGATGGGTCCAACAACCACAGACTTTCACCTGGGGGATCAGTTAAAGCCAAACGCTGTTATTTTTTCCTAAACCCAACCACGTGCTTTTGTTGCCTAAACCCAGCCACGTGCATGTGCTGGCATAACGTAACCACAAGCATTTGTTATTGAAGGAAAACAACATCAAATCTCGTACCAATCCTTGTACCAACAAAGTGCGCTCCTTTTGAAAGAGACTGTATGCAGACTGTATATTTCCTGTGAAAACAGAGGTGTATTTTGAAAATAGACAATGCATGTAACAGGCAGAAGTTTACACGGCGTCCAAAAACGTCAACAACCAGTGCACCCATGGTACCTTGCACATCATATCTCTGCGTGGAATGGTAAGAAGGCTTTTTGGGCCACAGAGCATCACATGACAGTGTAATTACACTGTTTGGCCACAATGAAAATTGTTGTCAAAGCCTGGCATGCTTCCTGGGGGCCAGGAAGGAACTTAGATAACAGCTGAGGAATCAAACATAGACCCCTCCCTCTCCTCCTCTGCTCCCCTCTGATGACCCCAATCAGCACCTTTCTAACACTCAGCAGCCTCATTTTTTTCAATATCGCTCTTCCCCTCCTGCTCTACATTGTGCTGACAGTAAGGTATAATATGGAACTCCTCATTTTACTGCAGCCCCTCCTTTCTTTTTTTCTCTGTCTCTCATTTAGCGTTAACATGCAGCACAAACTATTCCAGTCTTCTAGCCTCTGAAAAGAGTTTCATTGTACCTGACAACACCTGCACTGTGAGTGTGCCTGCGCGCATGCAGGTGTGTGTCCTCCATACACATTCGAATTTGAAAAAGGGAGAAATGGAGTGAGACAAGAAAAGTGACAGGGGAAAAAAGCAAGAAAAAAGAATGTGAGAGAGAGAGAGAGAGAGAGAGAGAGAGAGAGAGAGAGAGAAAAGAAGGCCAGTTTTAAATGTGTAATTAAATGTCCTCTGTGAGGATTACAAAGGGCTATTTGGCCCTCACTGGTAACTGTTCCATCCATAATCTGTTTAAATGGAAAGCTGCCGCCGTCTTAGTGACTTTTTCACATTTTTACAAGGAAAAGCCAATTAAAACCAAGGGATGAGAGAGAGAGAAAGAAAATCAAGCTTTAGTTCTTACACTAATTGCAAATGATACAAATGGTTAGCCAATAGTTTCACTGCTTATTCTTCCAGCACAGCTACTCATAATTGAAAATCTTCTCACTGCCAATATTGTGCTCAAACAAATACACACACAAGTTGGCATGCACACTTATACGGGCACAACACGGTCAAGAGCTAAGAGAGCTAATTCAAAAAGTGATGGTAAGGCTGGGCAACATCAATTGAAATCAATATCACAATTAATTGTCGCATTTGCATCAGTAACAATGAATGAACTCAGCATTTCAGTTGCTGCCATCAGGCCGCAGACTCCCAATGGCTTGGAACAATGATTACAAGAAATCTTTCATTCCATCAGCTGTGACCATTCTCAATAAGGGCCTGTTTAAATAGGCTCCCTCCCCTCCACCCATAACCAACACCGACACTTGTATTCGTATTTGTATTTGAATGTACAATTTTTTATTTATTGTTAAATACTGCTGAGTATCATGCATTGGTGTGAGGTTCTTATGGAGTTACATGCCAGTGGAAGAAATATCCACCTATCACTTTTATTCCTGCCACTTTGTCACTTTAAAGTTTAAGATGCATCATTGTTGTGTGTGGTGTGTGTTGTCCTATTCGCCAGGGCCAAGGACAAAATTCAGTTGTATGTAAATCTAAAGGACAGTGAAGTAAACTCAATGAATTACATCCATCAATACTGTATATCAGTCCATCCTGGATCTCGCACCAAAAAAACCTTGAATTTGCAGCCAATTTTGTCAGAAATTGCGATAAAATTGTGGCATTTTTATGTGATTATTTGCGGGAAACTGCAGCAACTGACAAAAATTGCAGCTAATTACAAAAGGAGGAAAAAAATGTGATTTTTTTTTTTTGTTTGTTTGTAATTACTATCTCCAGAAAAATAAGTCATGTAATCACTTATCGCTATAATAATCTTTCTGAATATTACAAAAATAGCTGCAAATGTTTTTATAGTTCTCTTCTTTAGTTTTTCTCAAACCAGACAATATGACTGTAAAACAACATGCAAGCTACATCTTCTGTAAACATAACATTTTAATACATTCAACACATATTGTATGCATTTAAACAGTGCAAATTCTTATGTCAGTACAGAGCGTTTCTCCATACTGCAATGCCATCAGCGCATTTGATGACGTGTCTGATGACGTTTCAAATGATGTTGCATGCGACTTCCGGTCAGCCAAAAAATGCGGAAAAATCACAACACTTGAAAAATTGCAAGCCCCCGCAAATATTGCAGACTTTTGTTGAATTTGTGTTAATTACTGCTATCGCAAGATCGCAATTTTCTGGAGGGACTGATATATAGGCTTAAAACACTAATCATATACATGCAATGGATCAAACATGTATAGATACAGAGAAACCACCTGACTGTGCTTCCCTTCAACTCGAGAGTTTAAGCACTTCATGCTGATAAACCCAATGTACAGTGCCTGCTCAGCAATGGCTGACAAACAGTTATCTACTAGGTAGTGAACAAACTGAAGCATTTGAACCCAAAACAGAGACAAAACCTCAATGGAATACTGGACTTTGTTGTGAGTAGTGATGTTCATAGGTTTTAAATGTAGTTAGTCCCTGGGACCCACAGGTGAACATCTGAGTGGGTCCCAGGAACTGAGTGGGTCCCTCCCCCCAGAAAAATGTGTTTTTTGATAAACTTTAGTGGTAAACCTGTGTATGACGTTATATGGTCATAATTATGGTTATATTAATGTTTAATGTGCTGAAAATGTATCTGAAAATTAAACAAACAATACATACCTCTCCCCTTCTACATCAACATATGGCAGACACTAGGGATGCATTGATTGTGAAATACTTGGCCATACTTACAATACTTTTTTTTTTTTTTCTTAAAAGATGCGCCAGTCAGAGTAGCAGCAAGTCTGAGTACCTCCTGTTTTTGAGTCATGTTTGAGTGTGTTTTTTTTTCTTTTTTAATGATTGTTAATCTTTCTAACCTAATGAGCACAGCTTTGGTATTTGGTATATATATATAAGTTGGGTATACAAGGGACGACCTTCTGGCTCTAAAAAGAGCTAGTTACAAAGCTAGACACCCGATACCTGCTGAGCAAAGGAAGCCGTTCAGAGGCTGCAGATACAAGCCTTTCTTGCCGTCAGTCCTTATGGGGAATGTCAACTCGCTCTCCAACAAGTGTGACGAGCTCCTGGCACTGGTGAGGAGCTGCTTCACGGAGGCCGAATGACAACGTGCCTGACTCCTTTGTGAACCTACCTGGCTTCTCTACTGTGCGAGCGGACAGGCGAGGGCAAAAACAGAGGTGGGGGATTGATGCTGCTTGTGAACAATAAATGGTGTCATCCTGGACATGTCAAGGTGGCGGACAAGATCTGCTGTCAGGATATTGAACTGTTGGCAGTTGGTCTAACACTGTATTATGTACCACAGGAGTTTCATTGTTGCCATTATTGTTTACATTCCACCACGGGCAGCAACAACAGTGGCAGGTGATGTCATCCATGAAACTGTTGCTAGAATTCAGACCCAGCATCCTCATGCATTCATTGCAATAACGGGGGATTTTAATAGGGATGGGTCACGATTTTCGAATTTTCGAATTGTCGTTTTATTTTGAAAAATCGATTTTTTTAATGTGACTATTACTATTCGCCGTCTTATTTCCCCCCTTTATTTGACATGCAATTCAGCTCCTAACCGCACGAAGGCAGTATAGGATTGCTACAGCGGTGTGAGATGGGCTACCAGCTAGTTTGATGCTCTTCTACAAACAGTAGAAAGATGCAGAGACTACTACAGTCATCAGAAAGCGACACATCTGCAGCGCGAGTCCCGTAGCAGCTCGCCCCCCTGTTAATCAATTACAGCAGCTCCACCAGCAACGGGAGCAGCGCGACAACCCCCTATTTTACGCGGCTCTTCTATTTTTGTCACGCTATGCTCCCCTACGCGACCCTCCAGCAGATAAAAACTACATGAAATAGTGTGCTAAACGTGCACAATGTGTTTTTAAATGAATAAACCATTATCAGAGGTGATATGTGATGATTTTTTTCATGCATTTCCCCATGTTTATCCGTGACATTGTGTAAATGTCCGTGGTGGACATTTGAAAGCGAGTAGATGACAAACAGTACAGTAAACTTGTAGATAACTCAAATACATGAAATAACTTAGGTGGAAAATGCTTTAACATTTCATGCAGCCTACATGCAGCCTCTCGGCTCAGCAAACGGTAAACAACCCAGCTGGCTTCTCTACGGGTTGCTTCCGTATGCAGTCAGTGGAACCCAAATGAATATGCCGCGACGCTACGCTGACGTGACGCTTTGCAGCCGGTGGAGCCCGGCCGTAATGATGAATGGATCTCTGTGCGCGTGGCTCCGAGGGGGGAGGGGATTATTTGAAAAATCGTCGAATAGTTGCTATGATTTTCGAATAGTGTTTTTGCTTGTGCTTCCCATCCCTAGATTTTAACAACACTACTCTCTCCTCCCATCTGACTGGGTTTGTGCAGTATGTGGACTGTCCCATGAGGGAGAATAAGACACTGGATTTGTTTTATGGAAATGCCAAGGACACCTACAGTACCTCTGCCCAACCACCTCTTGGGACAAGGAGAGGCTCGGGGAGGTTCAGCAAGAGCTGAAGGGCAGACTGAGACAGGCAAAGATGGACAACAAAAGAAAGGTGGAAAGTAAGCTGGAGCAGACAATCTGGGGAGGATCTCTGTTGGTCCCAAACACATTTTCTATTGTGCCCGGGATGATGGGATGCAGTTCGTCTCAAGCCCTGCTTTTCAGCCTGCGCAAAATTGATTTAACACAATGAAAAAACACTGGCCACTACCTTCAGTATATGTCATCTTGTTTGCTGGTAGGTTGATGGCAGTGAACAAGGTGAATACTCGCCGCTGCCGAAGTACAGCTGATAAATCAGTGCATCCCTAATAGTCACTGAGATTTATACTTATCTATAACTTATTAATCTTCATTTCTCAAATAACATGAATATCCAAATCCCAAAAATGACAGAAAATTTGAATAGTGTAATATTTTGGTCAAGCTGTAGTAACTTTTACTTTCAGGGGCATTAAAAAGGTATACAAAAGACTGTATGGGAGGATTTACAGTATCAGACATACTGACTTAATCAAGTAAAGTTGGTTACAGATTCAAAATGGCTCTATCAATATATTTTCCATTGATTGCACAGGCCTAGAGTTAGCCTTCCAAAGCCAATAATTGGTCAATCCCTTCATGAGATTACTCTACTTACCATCTGGATCTAAGACTGTCTTACCAACTGTGATACCAACTATTGTTTACAACTTCCACTCTGTTGCTCCAGTTAGAAGGCATTAGTCTTGATACCCCAGGTGACACGAATCTCACAGCACAACAGGAAGACAATGTGTCCCTATTTAACAATCTACTAATTACCGAATCCTTTAATTAACTAAGAACAGTGTAATTCAGGTCAACGTGTTTGTGTGTGTGCGCGCATGAGTTCAATTTACAGTTCAGCTGAGGCAATCTCTATGATCTCCAGCTTTACGAAGTCCTATTAAGGTGTGCTGGGATTCAGTAGGGATTACAACCTTCTGTCTGCTGTCACTCTTACACTGTGCCTGACCATTCAGTGCATAGCAAAGATTAAAATGAAAGCCAATGCAGCATTTATTAAGCTAAAGTTTAAAAAGCAGCAGCTGTTCACACAGTGCCAAGTGCTCAGAGGGAGGCTGGCTGATGTAGTTGTTGTGGTCTCAAAGACTGTGAGCTCAAGCCTTACATTATGCCAGTCATTTTGCTTACAACAAAATGTCAATTGACGGGGAAAATCTTAAACCTTGCCCCAAACCAAGCTGTTTGTTTTCTAACCCCCAACTAGAGTTTTCTTCCTTGCTTAACCAGAGATTTCCTCCTTGGCTTATATAATTCATGAACACTGATTTTTATCGTCTGAACTTGAACACATTTTTTTATAGTTGTAAAAATGTTCCCAAACTAACACATTTTAGCAAACAAAACTTTTGTCATTAATCGCCATTGAGTCATGTTTGCAGAGCTGTTTTAGCTGAACAATACAATAAGAGAAAAAAAGTGCGCCTGTGCGCCTACATTTGCAGCAGTGTTTATAGCCACCAATCCAGGTATTTTAAGACAAAACATAATGTATTTCTTACCCTAACCAAGTGTCTTTAATGCCTAAAGTTTATCCCGTGTCAACCACAGCGTTATCACAACGCTAAATTAATGAAGTGTAAAGGCACGTTAAGTTTCAGCATATGCATTACATATTAAATGTACAAATGTAACATATGTCCAGCACAAACCTCTAGAGATTCACACAGAATGCAGTTTTAAAAGCATGCAGTATTCTTAATAAAGAACTGTACATCTTTAACTAGAGATGACACAATTACTCAGTTAATCGATACAAAATTATTCTTCAACTATTTTGACAAATAATTACACATTTCAATGGTTTTCCAAGCAAAAATGCCAAAAAATCTCTAATTCTGCCTTTATATTTGTCAAAGTTTGTAGCTTTTCTTTCACTCTTAATTGCAAATCAAGGAATTTAAAGAGGTCACCTTGGGCTTCGGGACACAGTGACAGACTGTTATGCTACCATAATGCACATTCACATACAAGTTGTTTTTGTCGAGCCACAGGCGTCACGTGGGTTTACATTACCAAAGGTTTGTGACAAAATCACTTGCCGACAGCGACTCTCGTGTGCCCACCGCAAGAGAGGAGAGGGAGAGACGCTGTGCTGCTGCCAGAGGAGACGCTGAATGAGTTCCCTCTGAGCGGTAACTTGCTAAAAGAGTCTGAGAAGGCCAGGGCTGTTCATAAAACATTCAGGACACCCAGGCCTAACGACACCACAGTTCATTCTACACTAGTGAAGCTGCTCCTCTTTTTGGAACCATTACAGAGTTGGTAAAAGTTTTGCTTTCAGTCATGGTTCTTGTTGCTGTGCATAACAGTATGATGTCAATATGTCAACAAGTCCTAAAAATGCGAGTCTCTCAATATGAATTTTTCATATCATATTAAAAAATTATACCAGCATTATTGTGAATGAGATGATATGACACACCTCAACTGTGCAGTCCAATTATAAAGGAAACATAGCTAAAACAATAATGTAAATCAAATCATTACATGTTGTTTTCAGTTTTCATGCTTCCTAAACCTGTTTTTTTCTTTATGTCTGTCTAACACTGTATGACTATTTTGTGCATTTGCTATTTACATGTTCGAAATAAACTGCTACTCACTAACTAAAAATAATAACAAATGAATATTGGATACAACTTGATATAGATGCATATTTAAGAACTTGAGATGAACAACAAAAAATAACATGTCTGGTGTTTTTGTGTGTGATACAGATATATTGGGCCTATGTCTTACTGTTTTTAATGTCTGAATTTTATCTTTGGCTATTCCACACCACAGTCCAAGCAAGAGAGCATTTATAGAATGACTGAATCCAGGGGGAATCTCAACTGCTTTCATCAACTTAATCTATTGTAGCCCTTGAAGATACACAATGAAGTCAGCGTAATCAGTTTTCATGTCCCTGAGCGACATCATTTATATCGCAAGTCCTGCTATTTGAGCACACAAGGTTTTAATAGCCCTATGGTAGAACTTCAATTACAGACAAAACATGTCTGCTGCTCCCCATCACTCCGCACAAATCTGCCTCCCTCTTGTCACATCTGTAAAATCGCCCATTTCATTAAAGTAAGCTCAAACATAGTGAAGATGCTCAGGCCTGTTTTAGATAGATGCACAACCGTGGTGAAGAAAATAAATTGAGTACAACAAGTGTCCATAACCTCACTGCTCTAGTTTTTGTTGAATTATGATGGCGATGAGGAATTCAAGTGCATAAATTTGTAATCCCATTTCTGTGAAGTGACAGAGCATGGATCTGAGTGCTCTCTCCATATAAGCTTATAAACAACTTTAGTCACACTAGTTTCTCTAAAACATTGTGGATTTTAATAAAAATATTGAAATATCTCAGAGGATAAAATAGGACTGTGCAGTGTTTAAGCGATTTGCTTTGATGTATGCTGTACTGCAGTATATAGGTTTATAGTTATACCCTATTATTAAAATGCTCTTTGGTTCATTTGGATGATTTGAGTTCCTGTACATCATGTACAAGCGGGCCATGTCCATTTAGTCATAGGTGATGTGACTTCACCTGCTAAGAACTTCACCAAATAAATACAGTAACGTTATGCTTTTAAAACAAAATGCTACTTATGTTACATTAGACGGACCCTTGTTGGCAGCATATGCAAACTTAAATATGAATACAACAAACTCAGGAACACAGCACAAAACTCGACCAACTTTAGCCTACGGACAAAAACAAACACGTTGTGTAAAGTTTGGCTATCGAAAGTACAGTGTCGCAGCATATTAAGCAGCTAACATTACAGTCAACAGTATGTTAAAGTATTGTCGAGGCAGACAACACGGCCAACAGTGCAGTCAACTAACACAAGTACTTATGCTAATGTTTACGTTACCGTTAACCGGCGGATCCTCCTTGCTAGCTAATTACATTTCTCGTCCCTTGCAGAAGATGAAAAAAAAGAAAAGAAAAATAAACCGAGTTTCTTGAGTCTGAAGAGGTCTTGGTCCAAATGTTGCCGATTTAACACCCCTCTTTCCCGTTTAAACACTACTTTTTTTGCTAAAAAGGCTCAGATTTTTTTTTCACTTCACTTCTACTTGACTAATAATCACACGCACCCGCTGGAGACATGAAGCACGCGACTACCTCTCGGGGTGTATTCGATTTTAGCGTGCGCGCTCACCAGGCGGTGCTTAAATCATATCATAAATTGTGAGTTAAATGCAACCCTTGTTACAGATACTCCGAGATGATGTAACTATCCACTTAACTACCACTGTAACGTGGATACCCTTAGGGACTGTTCTTTATTTGTCAGGGGAGGGTTAGGGGTGTGGTTTTTTTGTGTTGTTGTTGTTTTGTTTTATTTCCTCCCTGAAGAAAACATTTTAATGATAACTAGGTACCGCACAGCAAGATGGCGGCTACTCATTCCAATGGAGTTGCTCACCTGAGGCCTGTGCTACGAAGCCAGTTCAACTTACCTAGGATATGTTTTTGTTATCTGGTTTGACGAACCCTAACACTGGCCGTCTGGATAACCGGCACTACAAAGCTGGTTATCAACTAGTTAAGCACATTCGTGTAAAAGAGGTGGGGTTGGTAATTATGAGTGACATCATCAGAATCAAGAATGAGGCTGATTCATATTATATAAGATGAAACTATACCGGAAGTGTCTGGGACTGTGAGGCAGTCAAATGTCAGTGGCAAGGGATGTTAACAACAATCTGTAATCTTAAAATGGAAAAACAGAAATATTGAAAATACTATCCAAAAATTAACCGTCATCCAAGACCTAAATTACATGCAGGTATCACTGAGCTATGGGCCTATGTGACATTAGTATGAGTACTTTTTTGCTGTTTATTTGGATGATGATAATACTACTCTGACTCTGTCATATAAAACACTTTAAAGTAACGCCAGACTGTTTCTGCTACTGAAGTAAAGGGTGGGAAAGTAGTTAATGATTAATGAGGCCTATCCAACCGGAAACCAATTAACAGTGTGGATTATATTACTAATAAAATATTATCTGTTTTATCCTAGTTCTCATCACATAGGTGTCTCATGTTATTTTGGGCTGCAGTGATGGAATCAGAGTGTAAAAGTAGCAGCACTGTCAGCAGTCACTGTGGACTAAAATAAACTTTGCATAATTTCAAATCCTGCTAAAATCATTTGTTTAGTGTGTAAATGATCTCTGTGTTGGTTAGAAGCTCTGTTTTAAAACCAATGGAAATAGAGCCGTGGGACAACTAAATCATTCTACTGGCATTCTACTGACAGCACATAGGCTCCTCTTTTTTACCTGTTACTCCAGGCTTTCGCTCACTGATACTTTTTTCCTCAGTGATCTGTTTGGTCAGTTGTCGGGATGTTGACAGACTGTGATCCGATACTCTAAAGTTGACCCCTTCCGGAGCAGGTTAACTGGTCAGCATAAGTTTCCACAGTGATTTATCCCGGTAAAAAGAAAACCAGCTTCATAGTACTGAAAATCCAGAGTTAACCCTGAAGTTACCTCACTAAGTTCAAATCCTGCTTCATAGTACAGGCCTCTGGAGTATAAGCCAAAAAAGTTTTCTAGCTTCCGGTTTTCCTTCCACGGTATGTGGCCCACTGAATATGCTTAGTGGTGTTTCTCTCGCTGGCCACGCCCGCAAGTTCCTGCTCGGCTCATAGACTTTACATTGTGATGGCTTTTTAAATCTCTTTTATTGGCTCCAAGAAAGTTTTGCAACTATAAAACCATCATGGCTCAAAATACCAGAAAATATTCATTACTGACCATGTTTGCAGTTAGAGATGTGCTGTCAACAACTTTACAGACATCTCTTTTGTGAAAGTGGCCTACGGGAAAAATGCTTTTTGGGCTTTAGGTGATTATTTCGCTGCAATGGGTAACACAAGTGGCCACTGAGAATAATTTGCTGCAGGGCCGAGCGGCTTTCCTGGAGGCCTGCCCTGAAGCTACAGATATTTTTCCTTGAGTCTTTCTGAGTGATTAGCAGGAAATGCATGGCCTTCCCTCCACCATAAATTCATTATTAGATTTTTAAAACTTACCCTTTGATGTTTGAAAGTTTAAATTTGAAGAAATCATGGAGTTGGGAAAAAAAGCCTTGTTTCTTTACTCTGGTCATGCCTGCTGGTTAGTCAGTGCAGAGGATTTATTTTTGAGCTGTAGAATAATATGATTTTAATGAAATATCACCATTTTACGCTCAGATTTGGTTATGTTTTTTCCGACGGAAGCATCCATCGCACATGTGTCCATTGAAAATCCAATAATAATTCCTGTTTTTACAGTTTCTGGCTGTGGTAAATTGTGTAATTTTGGATATTTTTCAAACCCACAAACATTTTCTTTAAAAATCTAGTAAAATAAATACAACCTTGCCAATTACTATGCCCCCTGTAAAACAAAATTAAAAAAAACCTTTGGCATGGATCCCATTTTTTGCACCACTCCCTCCCCTCACAAATAACAAACAATCCCTTAACTTTGTCTAATTGTAGAGCAAAAAGGCCTTAGACTATAGACTATTATTTCTACATTCTTTTTCTTAGTAGTTCTTCTGTCAAGTTCTCTCTGCTGATTATAGAAAATGAGTGTTAATTGTTTCATCTCTCATTTGCACTCTGTTCCAGCAGTTGCAGAAGGCTAGTAGAGGGGGCTGGAAGTCCCAGAAATAATGAGATAAAACCATGATGGATCTGGCAACCTGCTTGTTCAGGCTCACTGGGAATAACGGTTGCAAGCCAGTGTGCTCTATGAAAATATGGACTCCAGTCCAAAACCTTAAGGCTGGCTTAGTTCCATCTGTGAGAAAAATAAATGGAGTGAGAGCGCAAAGAAAAAAGGAAAATAGACAATGAAAAGAAGGTGGGAGGAAGAGCAAGTGAGAGAAATGCAAGAAAGAGAGAGAATGATGTGGGTTAATGTGTATGTGCACGATAAAGCTGTCATTACGCGCCTTCTCTATGTTATCTTTACACCAGTAACTTATTAGGGACAGTGATGCATTTTGTGTGTATGGACACACACACACACACACACACACACACACACACATACACAAGTGTGAGATAAAAACTTTTTTTTAATTCAAGCTATGGTGAGGCTTTGATAAGATAAATATTGACTGTGTGTTGGCTGGAGTAGAGTACAAGCAAAAAGGGGCAAGCAAAAAGATGCCTAGGAGGAGAATGGGGGGCACCTTCAAGTCAAACGCCATGACTCCGCCCTTCACTTTTCTGCAGCGCCATAATGCCAACAAACAGCACAGCATGAAAGCGGCTAAACGGATTATTAACTGGCTTATTAACGAGCAGGCGTGAGAGGATTAGCCGTGTTGCTTTGAAGTCAATCTGAGGAAGGAGAAATTGACTTGGAACGCACTACCTCTCTTTTCTCTCATTCACTTCTTCTCTCCGCTTTCTACCCTTTTTCTATTTTTGAGTTAATGAAAGAGGAGAAAAAAAAATCTTCAGTCACTTGTAAAAGTGTTTTTCATTCAGCAAACCCACGCCCTGTCAGCAGACTTAGATAACTGTGAGCACTGAGCAGTACAGACAAACCATCTCACCTACTCAGGGACCTGGCTTTCATTTATTTCTGGCATTACTTTGGCGCATTATGTATCTTAATTCAGTTTCCATTAATTATTCTACTTCCCTCTAAAAGCAAGACCATTCAAATCAGGAAACTATCCTTGAACATCAAGAATAGTTTGGAGTGAATACCATACTTCTTTTTTTCTCCTTGATAATGACCATTCAGGTGTTCAACACATGAAGTTCTTCATCAAAACGTTTACATGTATCCCAAAGAATGTGAAGAATAATACCTGGTCAAAAGAAAACGCATTCACATGGAATTCTTTTTGATATCCAGACCACTGAGAGTTTCTGCTGCTGAATGCTTTATTTTCCTTCCCTTTTGACCTTAAGAGTTGGTTCACACAGATGAATGCATATATGCAAAATAAAAATGGTGCTCCAAACTATTAAAAAGAGCTTCTTTGGCTAGTCCTTATAGGGGAACCTGTTTTAGTGCTTCATGGTACCTATGTTTTAAAGGTGTTATCCAGCGACTTTGTCAAATAGTGCTATATAGAGTTATTAGAGGAGCCATACAACACTATATTCTTTTAATTGTTGAGCAAGGGGCCCTTGAATGATGCCAGATAATACCAATATCCTTCTGACTGACCCTTTCACTTAAAATATGAGTGATTACTTCTCATTTCTTACAACATTTTGGCTGAGAGGATTCTGTAGTAAATGCTTACTGAAAAACAAAATACGTTACCTTTTCAAACCTGGAATATTTCCATACACATGGGGGCAAAAAGACAGAACCACTGCTTTAAAGGAATACTTTGCCCACAAAATGACCATTTGTAAATTAGTCATGCCATGTTCCCTTGAATTTGTTAAGAAAACTGACTTGTTGATCTACTGATTGATTGGGGACCATGTTTAATGACAGCAAAACTATAGCAAAACCTCCATTTACAAACTCTCACACAATTTGTACAGTATAATCCAAGTTCCATTTATCCACTTGTATGCTCAGCACTTCCTAATCACATGCATTTTTGCTACAGCCTTATTGTTTGAAAACTGAACTGAAAGTGAAATGTATATGGTCTCCTCAAAACCAGTGCTAAAGGCTTTTTTTTAGTGGAAAATGCATGTGCCAGTGAATAAAGTCCAGGTAACATGGCATGAGTTAATGATTTGCAAATAATCATTTTGTAGGTAAAGTATTTATTTAATGTGTTATCCTCTAGAAACACACTGCTTGTAAGCTATTTTAATGTAGTGGTCTTATTCTGTCCCCTGTAAACTAAACTAAACTAAGGGTAAGAAATAGTAATGAACCTGAAAAGAACAATACAGGGGCTTAAAAGTTTCTCTTCTTCAGGTTAGTTTAGTTTACAGGGGAAAGAATCAGCAGAAACTCTACAGAGCCATACAGGAGCTTGAAAAGTTCTTTATGTGGCACTGGTGCTATGTAGAACCAGCACGTTAACCCATGCCAAGAACTGCTGAGGAACCAATATACAGTATTTCTACAAAACACATTTCAGCATAACTGAAAAAGTTTTTCCATTATACTGTAAAATATCAGAACATACTGTTGATAGTTTTGTTAGGGACTATTTGTTTGGCAAAATGTGTTTACAATGAAAACTACTGTTTTATTTATTTATTTCAATTTTTTGTACTTATTTCTCTTTCTGTCTTCTGTTGGTTCATGCTGTCTCATCCTTTTGCTCTCTCTCCTCTTTACCTAAACACGTACCTACTACAATGAGAAAATCGAAGCCAAACATAATGCTTTTTTATTTTATTTTTCGAGTTCCCCCTTGACTTGTGCTGTGTCAAATGTTTTGTAGTTTTCATCGTGGTCACTTGTATTAAAAAAAATAATAATAAAAATGGTAAAGAAAACTATTGTTTTATCATTGCCTGTGTTTTGTGGATTATGAGATGTACCAAGGACACTGTTTTTGGTAGTAGAGGACGTTGCTGCTGATTTCCCTTTATGAGATTTTGCACTGCTGTGATCACCTCAATCCCATTCACCTCATTTGTACTGAGAAGGAGTTAAAAATTTCAAAAACTGGTGTCTCAAAATACGGACAAATAAAAACAAAACTATCTCCTTTAAGGTCTCGGTGGGAGCATTCAGTTTCCGACTTCAGACAAGGATGTTATGATCACACACGCCAGGAAAATATTGCTGCAGCTGGTCTGAAGTCTTCATGACATTTGATGCCTCCGGTCTTAAAAGTGTTCAATCTACTCTGCAAGTTGGGTCCAGTCCAATTAGTGCAAAAAACTGATCCAACAACAAACACTTCCTTTCAAGTGATGTGCTTCTATCTTTTGATCCGATCTGTCAGCAGGAACCCAACTCTTGCTGGATTGCTCCTAAAATCACTGTATGATTAAAAGCAAGACACATTATTGGCTTTTTAGATTTGAGCATCTCTTTGGTTTCCATCATCACCAGAATTCAGAATGATTCTCATTAAAGCTGCAAAAGGCAGTGGGAGGTAACCGTGAAAGAACATCCAGACAAAAAAAAAAAAAAAAGTGACATGGGAAAAAGTAAGAAGCATGACTTTTGTGCAGGTTTCAAATTGTTACCCTCCAGCTGAAGTGACCATTCTATCTGCACAAATAAGGTCACTCAACAGCGTCTCAATGAGTGGGAGTGAAATGTGTATATCTCTGTTGCCAGGAGTCTTCCCAAGAGCAGCTTTGACACATCTGCAGCACTTATATATACTTTGTTCACCCATACTGTAACATCCCGTAGATGAGTTATGCAGTCACAGTATATCACAAATAACTCATTATTTCTTCTTTTTTCTTTCTCTCAGTTCAGGGTGATATACGTGAATGTAATCCTCCCTAAGCACCATAGTCTTTTTTTAAAGCATTTCCATGTTACTAATTAGAGTCATATTTCTTTCTTTATTTAATTTTACAAAGCGCTGTTCTCTTTACTCCAACATTGACGTTAATCAGCGCTCTGATGTTTCTGAGAGTGCGTTTGCTACACATGCTCTGGCAACAACATCCAGTGTTTGTAGGTCACCCTAATCACCTCCCACTCTGAAGCTTTGGGGCCCTGTGTTGACCATATCTGTCTGAGGGGAGCACATCACCCAGGAAGCAAAGGTATATAAGGTTAGCAGGGTCACTGCATGCCATACCACATTTCACTGAACTTTAAAATAACTCACGGCATAAGAAAAACATCTCACCCAGCCACACACAAACATGTCATCAACAAACACACAGACATACTTACGAACACTTCACTTAAATTGGCCCTCATTAATCATCAGTGCAAGATAATTTATTATGATTCAAGCAAGATATATAACACACACAAAAAATAGCTCAGTGAATATTTTGCTAGGCACCTGCATAGTTAATAATAACATTGAAATGAATGTAAATGTTTCATGTTTGTCTGATTATATTATACAAAGTTTACCTGTGCTTCTAATGAGTTTATGATCTGTTTGCAGTGCAGATTATTATAAACAAAATGTTTTATTTACCTGGAATAATACATACAGCACAAAACACTGTTTTTGAATAGCAATAAACAATGTAACCCCTTCAGACGTACCATCCATTCAAATGCTCATCAAATATTTATTGGTTTTAGCCAATAAAAATCCACCTTAATGTTTGACATTGGCAAAGAAGCTTATTAGATTCTGTATAACCAATAAATGTTTTGACACAAGCCAGCGAGGCAGACAGACAGACAAAGAAGTGAATTAAAAAACCTTTTCACCTTCCAAAGGCCTTTAAAAAATATATTTTCTGAATCAGCTTGAAAATAATAGATTTAGCTACAGTGACATCACCTACTGGATTGTGGACTCCTTATCCTTATCCTTAATAAAATGTGAGTTATGTAAAAATCCCCTGTAAAGTTGTCATGAGTGTTAAAATTAGCTACAGAGACCAAAGCTGTTTTTTGGTCCCAGACTGTAAACATGTTTATTTCTTCTCTAAAGTTGGCCACTTTAACATGGTGGTCTGTGGACAGACTTGCCTGCCCTGCCCTGCAGGTCGCTGCTTGATCAGACACACACACACACACACACACACACACACACACACACACACACACACACATACATACACACGGGCCTGTCAGTATATTTATGACACTGACTTATAGAGGCCATCAAAAAATAGTGAGTAGTGTGCATATATCAAAAGATATTGCCCTCATGTTTATATGCATGTTTGTTTACATGAGAATGTCACCAACATTTCCACCAACATGATGCCAGAAAAAACAACACAGTTTTCCTGACCATTATAAGACTTGGGCGCAGCGCCGGAGTATTTTTTTTTTCACTGTGTCTATGAGCCAAATGAACAGAAAAAAAAAACAAAATAAAAATATGCAGAGGCATGTTTTTCTGTCATTTTTAGTCCCGCTGCTTCTGTCTTCTCATCTGCTCTCTGTTGGGTTTCACTGTGGGCAGTGCTCAGCTCCTCAACATGTACGCATGGACACACAGACACATTTATAATGTTCATTTATTTAGGATATTTTTTATTCATATCCAAAGTCATCATCATCAGTCAATCATCCAAAGTCTGAGAAAGAGAAGAATTAAAAGTTCCTTGCTCTTTGAAAGGGAGTACTTGCATTTATTATGCTATTGTGTTATCATTATATCGGTGGCATAAAATGGTCTTAAGATGACAATCAAATTATTTATTGCAATTTTTCTGGGACAGTTTATCATTTTACAAAAGCCAGTATTGTGACAGGCCTACACACACAGTAAATTTTGAGTGTTTAACTTTACATTATAAACAATACAGCAGTCGAAGAGTCCATTGTAGTGTGCAGTAGAAAATATAATAAAACAGACATTTACATAAAAATGTTAAATTGAGTCTAATTTCTACATGACAGAAAAATAAAACTGAATAAAACATAATGGTGCATATTCAGGTCAGAGGGGGTTAACTGTGTTTCAGAGTATTTTCAGAAAGATCAAGGCTGTATATATCTAATTAACCCTCTAGTATCATAAGCATCTCAGACTCTAAGCAACTTCTCTCTACAGTATACGCATGGCTGAGGCTGAAATCCAATATATCAATAAGGTCTCAGTTTCCAGGGCCTGAAGAAGGTGAATCTTTGTTTACACTCATTAGTCAGTATTGATTTAAGATGGACCTGTGTGTACTAATAGCTTGGAGTATGATTTCATTGTTCATTGAACAAATGTTACACAGAGATACATCCAAAAATCCTCCTCACTGCACTGATGTTTCTAAAATGTTCAGTCCACTGCTGACGGCAATTAAAGTGCTCGACTATTGTGTCAACTTGGCACATCTGAAAGTGGATAACCAAGACTCAAGTCCACTTCAGCTTAGCTCACCCTGCTGTGATCCAAGATTAGCCACCTTGCAGACTTAAGACTATTTTAGAATTTAACCTACTTAACCCTAGGCTAACCAGCGGTGGAAAAAGTGGGCTTATTTATTAGCCTTAAGCCACCCAAGAAAGAGTGTGCTGTGAATTTACAATGTGACTGGTGCTGACGTGGTAAAGCCCCCTAAAAATATAGTATCCTTTTTTTACTGATGCTGACTCCCGTCTCCAGCATGCTATGATCCAACTCCTGCCTCCAGCTTTGACAACCCCACCAAGGCTCGAGGGATCTATGTCTCCGTTCCCACAGACTGCAGCAAGAATAAATATGCTGTGTCATTGCATCAGCATCACTCAAATCATGAGTCTTTTTTTTATTATTATTATAAACATCATCTACATCCATGTCAGTGGGTCTATCTGGCTCTCCATCTGTATGGTTTGGAGCGATATCATGTTTGTGTCTCACTCATCTGCGTAGAGTGATGTGAAATGGCAAGTCGTCAGACCGACAATCCGCTGTGGGCGAGGAGTGTCTGTCATTACAGAGGAACCCAGTTGTTCAGTGTGTATGTGTGCTTCTTGCCGTGTTTGCAGGCCAGAGAATGCTTGTTTGTGTGAGTGTGTGTAAATTCAAGTACATGTAAGGACAACAGTGTTTAGTTTTACCCAACAAAGCTCAAGTGCAAACTATAAACACTGGCACAGCTGGCGCCCTACAACATTGTCAGACGCACACACAAAGCAAAGTGTACTAACGCAGCTGGAGCAGCTTCAACAATGTCCTTCCACATATATGACTGTGACAGTGCAAAACCCGTAGATAGAAGGAAAGCAACTGAATGAAGGTCTCATCAATAATATCTGCGCGACATCAGTCAGTGTCAACTAAAAAGATTCATTTTAGTCTGGGTAATTACTTGTTGCTTTTTTTAACCACTTGCCAATTTATTTATTTTTGGACATATTTTGTTTCCATTGTTTCATTTGTTGCCTTGTCTCTATCTTTGCTATTATAGCTATTGTAGTCCCTGCACTACCTGCCCCTTAAAACATGTGTCCATGCATCATTGTCACACCTTTTCCTTGGATATATGTGGTTGAAGTTTGAGTTCCTGTGACTGTCATTGTGCGTGAAAGTAGAATTACTTATGAATGAATGAATATATTAGCAGAACAGTCAGGTAAACCTATATGTGATTTAGGTGAGTTTGAAGTTGAAGTCTATCTCATTTTTATTGCTCATTGTCTGATGACACTTGATGACTGTCTCTTTAGTACAATTTTCCTCATTTCTGATGAGTTCTTCTGGATGGATGAACATAACAACCTTCAGCTGTGTTCTAGGAAGGGAATCTTTTTTGTGGCAGATGTTAGAGCCTGAGACGAGATGGGCAGTTCTTTGGTTGCAATGTGATGTAAAAAGTTGTGTTCTGTCTGACAAATGTTTTACCACAACAACAGTATGCATTTTCTGCTGTCTACTAAAGAGATTCTTGGAGGGGAGAATCTGTTTATTAGACCTGGCTGTGGATAAGCAGTAAAAAATGGTGTGGATGGATAATAAACAGAGGTGAAAGTAACAAATTCCATTTACTCTTGTTACTGTAATGGTCAGCTTTTTGTGTTTGTTGTCTTTTTAAAAATACTAAATTCTATTTTACTTATGTCAAATGTAAGAGCACTGATTCAGCTCAAAGTGTTTGAAAACTTACAAGAGCAGCTGAGCGGACTGGCCATATTATGCACTGAGAACAAGCAAAGATAAATAGACTTTTAGTTTGGACATCATTTTTGTTCAGTTGTCTAATTTTGTCCTCTTCTCTGGTTACTTCTACTGAGCCTGTACTGAGGGAAGCAGGTTTATATTTATAATTGATAATCACCTGAAAAATGCCATTTAAAGAAATGTAAAATATTGTTGGTGTGGACATTTGGGCCCAGTTCCACTAGTGTATATGTTGACATTACTGCAATTTGTACAATTATAACATACTTGATTATAACATTCCAGTACTCTTTCCATCCCTACTTATAAGTACTTGAGGGCTGGACACTTGTATGTGCCTGACACAATAATAAAACACAACATAACAATATAGTAAGGTACTGAACTAGACAGCAGATGCTATGTGTACAGTATTATAACACTATCAGTTATTTTAAGACATTACATAGTGGGACACTGCCTGAGACTTGACTGATAGTGACGCACTGCTGAGAAACTCCTGTTAAGGCTGTGATGGACGATTAATGATATTTTGATTTTAGTTTATGTATGTGGATATTTGTTAATCGAAATGCTAACCTTACAGAGCTCAGTGCGCAGTTGAAGACACAGCAAGAGCCTCAGAACAAGCTGGCCCAACTGTGCAGCGACCACTGAAAGCAAATTAAGCTCACCAGGGTTCAAGCAAGGCCTGCATCCATTCTTGTTGTTGGTTGTCAATATTTTGACCCATTAGTGGCGGGTATTGTACAGCCATCAGACTTAGTGGTAATAACACCCCCAAGTTTACAAGTACTATCTGTATGGGGAAAATGATACAATCTGATATTGTGTAGTTCATGTACACTGTAAGTGCAGCAGTGGCTGTTGTTGACATGTGGGTTTGTCCTTGTGCTGCACAGACAGTAGGAGGATTCATCTGTTGTGGTGGCAGGGCTTATATTGTGGTTGATAAATTGTTTAACAAGATGATTTTAATTTGTTGAGAATGTAAAAATGACATGCTGAATGTATTGTATTGGCACATATAATGCAGGATAATAAAAGACAGCTGACTTGAAAAATTATTAACAACTTAAACAGCTGTAAATTATTTTACAATGGACTGTGTATTACTGAATAGAAGAGGCTTTTTTTCCTTGACTTACACTGTGCCATCCACATGGAATGTAGTGTCTAATATGCAGTCAAAATGTTCAGTTCAACAAGTAGGCTAATACGTAATTTTCCAACACACAGTAAAGGAAAAAAAGCATTATTCACTGGCAAGAACCTTTATAATTCTTTCATGAATTTTCTGTCCACACCTTACACTTGCTACAGTTTACTCAAGCATGCAATGACAAGTTAACACCCTGGCTGTGGGGGTGACTGTGGTTCAGGAGTTAGAGTGGGTTGTCCACAACTCGGAAGATCAATGGCTTCTCTAAATTCCATGTTGAAGTGTCCTTGGGCAAGATACTGAAAATCACTCCTGATGGTTGTAGCAGTTGGCACCTTGTATGGTAGCCTTGGCCACCTGTGTATGAATCTGTGTGTGAATGGGTGAATGTGACTTGTAGTGTTAGTAGGCTTTGAAAGTCACAAGACTAAAGAGGCGCTGTACAAGTGCAACTTAGTCCACTTAGCCCACATAAGTTGCCTCTATCTGACCCATTTGGAAAAAAAACACTATCACATGCAGGATACAATCACTTCCAAATTTCCATGTCAGGAAATGAGCCGTTGGTTCTGTGGGAAGACTACAAGTTTGGAAATAAAATAAAAATAATGGGGATGTTGAGTTAAAAAAAGTGACCTCACTGAGCCTCTGTAGCCCACTTTTCCTCTCTGCTTGAGAGTGGCGGCTCAAGGCTACATTACCTTCTAATAGCTTAACAGACACTCTGTCTGATCAACCTGTCGGCAGTCGAGTTACATTGTGGGTAATCTAGGTGTCAGTTTTTGACAAGAAAGGGATTTTTTGATCTGCTGCATCCGCCTCTCTCTCTCTTTTGTTGTTTGTTACAGGAGTGTAATGCTAAATCAGTGGAGTACTGTTAAGAGACTATAAATGTCACTGTCCATGGTGCTGAAAAAGTTGATGATTTCATTTTGGCTAGTTTAACTGTCTGTACAGCATGATGCATGTAAAAATACATAAAACACTAAACATAAGTGACACCAACAATACAATAGAAGCATTTAATCTGCTTAGAGTCATCACATTAAGTACAGTACATCATAAAAATGCAGCCTAATGTTCAGTCATCACGGTCTTCAAGCACTGAATTTTATATGACACACATTACTTGGTGGAAGTAGGTATAAACAAAAAAACTGAATGTGCTCTGAGTGATGTCGCTGTTTTGAGGCCGACATTAAGCACAGACATTAAGCCCTTAAGCACAAATTGAGAACTAGCCTCAAATCACTTAGTGACAGTTCTTATTAGCTTCTGCAATAGTAGGTACATCTACAACTCATGCAGGTGTTTTCACTCTGTCAGAGACTTAACATTCTTATATCAGATCTCTATCAGCACAAAAAATTCTCTGTCAAAGAAGAAAAATAAGCAACTACAGACAAAGCAGAGAAGGAAAATATATGGAAACAGATAATCAATAAAAGTAGCATTTAAGCTACACAGAGGTACAAACATGTATCTTGTTTACGAGATCCAAGGCCACATTGACAAATAATGATAAAAAGAAATATAGCTTGACATCAGCAAAAAAAAAGTCGAGTAGCCCACACTTCTCTCCATCAAAGAGCTTTGCAGTGATCACTGTGACGGCTATGTTGCACATCATTTCTATCTGGGCGATGACACCCATGACAGAGAGGAGGAAGAGGAGTGTGAGGAGGAGTAGGATGGTAACAGAAATTGGCAGATGTAAATCTGCCGACAGATACATATCACAGGGCCACTTAAGGACAGAGCAACAATATTTTTAGAGGATCTAAATAAAATTGTTTTGACTTGCAGTGGTTTTCTTTTTCTCACCCATGAGTAAGTATTAATTTGACTCATTTTTACTTTAAATGGGTCAAGTTGTGCATAGCAAGCCAGATGCATTTATGAAACAAGACTGGGGATCACGATTTAAACGTAGGACCTTTTGAGAAGCTCTTTACTGAAACATCAAAACAACCTTTTTGTTCTCATCTTGTCCTTGGACAAGAACAAGTAACCCACTCTCTTCAGATCAACTCTCGAAGCCTACTGATTGCCACCCAGGTGGCAACAAACACTAGCATTGATTTCACCTCCACCAAATTAATGATGGAACAAAGAACTGGTGTGAAAACATTTCACCTCCTGCGGCTTGTAATCTGCTCTCACTCAACTCTCTCCGACCACAATGCTTCCTTTCTTTGTGCTACTCTTTATTCTTTTCAGCTCGCTCACCATCCGGATAACTAACGCTGCAGCTTTGCAGTAGGTAAGAGGCTTGGTTTGTGTTTGTGTGTTAGTGCATGCATGTTTTTTTAATTTGTATCTTTGTAAAGAGCAGTTTAAGAGTGTTTTAAAACATGCTTTTGTCCTCATTTCTTTCAAAGAGCTGTGTGAGCGTTAGTACTTGGTTTCTGGTTTAAGGGCTGGGCTAGAGCTTAGATTCTCTGTCCGAGCTCGAGACAGCCCCACCTGAGAGAGAGAGAGAGAGAGAGAGAGAGAGAGAGAGAGAGAGAGGAATGGCTACAGGTTGGGGTTTGCAATTCACACATACAGAAAGGAGGGGTGGGGTGGGGGGGTGGTAGAGATAAGTGGGAGGGAGAGTGGCTTTCCGTGCCTCCAAAAAATAAGCCCTATTCATTCAGTGTTTACCCAACACGCTCAATACATGGACATGCAATGACAAATTGTCATTAACTTATTACTTTATAAAAACAATTAAAATATGGACTTACCCATGTTTAAAATGACCTGTTGAAATGAAAAAACGAGTACTGACGGGAACAGACGAGTGGAGTCGATGTTTAACCGGTGTGGAGAGCGCAGGAGAAACGTGCTGCCTGTGTGGACAGTCAAACGCGACTTCCGTGGCACTAACACACTCGGTGTGTCCTTAGCGTTAATTATAATAGCCAACTTATTGAAAAATGTCGGGTTTAAATCGGACTCAGACCCATAATTACAGTTAATTGGACGGGCCAGGCCGGGTCGGGCTGAATTTTTTGGGCCCGATCTAAGCTCTAGGCTGGGCAATATATCAATATCAAGATATGAGATGAGGTATAGTCTTAGATTTTGGATATGGTAAGTATTATCTTTCCTGGTTTTAAAAGCTGCATTACAGTAAAGTGATGTGATTTTCTGAACTTAGCAGACTGTTCTAGCTCTTCCACTCTTTGGCTTTACCCACTTAGGCCTTAAAGTTACAATGTGTAATTTACGTGGTTGTTTATTAGCAAATATCAACTATTGCTTTCATAAATATATATTTACTAAGGTGTAATGCAATTCACATACAAATGGAAGCTTTCTCGTAGGCTTAGAAAGATTTCTCTATATATACACAGGCAGGGCGCGGCCATATGTGAATACAGTGGCCGAAAGGGATATATGCGCTTCGCCTTTCGCGTTTACCTAATACTTGCCGTCACTGGAGACGGTTAAGGTGAAGATCAATCCGGGGCGCTTCTGCGTGAACCTGCTTTGTACTTTTATGATTCTGTCGCACTTTAAATGGAGGACCACACATATGTTTTGCCCCGTAAAGAGGGAAACCACGCCACCAAATAAAAGAAAAAGATCAGATAAGCAAGGACGGGACAAAACGCGAGTGAATATCTGCGTTGCTTATTCCAGGTGGAAGGAACTCCTGAAGGAGAAGGATTTCACAAGGGATGCGGTGGTTGCCTGCTTTCTGCTAGACAGGTTATTCAATCTGATATTGTAAAATCATTTTGGCTTCATGTTTGCAACTGCTTTTCTCTCTCGTCTAAGTTCAAGTGACGGCTACGTTTACGTGCTAACATTATCCTAGCCTTGGCTAACGTTATCCCAGAGCTACAGCTAAATGGTTAGCCTAGCCTACAGCCTAATCTGTTGATTCCTCTCGCACTGCGGCGAAGGCTGCCACCCTGCCCTCCTCCTCTTCCCTCTGGGTAACCGAGACACTAACATTACCTCCTCGCCTGGCCGTTCCTGCACCGCCTCAACCCCCTCGCCCCCTTCCTCTCCCTGGTCTTCCTCCTCTCCCTCTCCCTCTTCGTCTTCCTTCTCTCTCTGTGTGCTGTGGAAGAACACTCCGGAAACGCATATATTATAATGGTACCAACCTATATTTGCCACACTGTGCCGTGACTATCACATAAAACGTGTTATTTTAGCATTACTGTGCTAATGCTCGTGTTAGTTTAGTTTATTTCCTTTATTAATCCCCCTGAGGGGAAATTCAATGTTTTCACTCTTGCTTGTCAATTACACACAGGTCCAAAAGACACACACATGCACAAACAGGACCTATACATGCACAAAGTGGAGAGATGTCAGAGTGAGGGGGCTGCCCTTGGTGAGGCGCCCTGAGCGACTGGGGGGTTCGGTGCCTTGCTCAAGGGCACCTCGGCAGTGCCCAGGAGGTGAACTGGGACCAGCCACCAGTCCACGCTCCATATTTTGGTCCAGACGGGGACTCGAACAGGCGACCCTCCGGTTCCCAACCCAAGTCCCTATGGACTGAGCCACTGCCGCCCCACCAAAACAATTAGAAATAAAACACTCCTAACATATATCTCACAGATGACCTATATCTCACTGGTAAGCTATAACATATCGTAACATGGTTTAGATTCCTAAATAAATATTCACCTCGTCGCTAGATACTCCTGAAAAACTCGAAAAAGTCGTCTGCGCAAGGCTTTTTGTCCTATGAGGCCACTGTCACTTACCCAACGGGAGGGGTGTGAGTGAGCCCTGCAATCTAGAATTTGACCGCTGATGTCACTGTTACTCACCATTTTTACACACTGAGGCTTTAAATTCACATTACTCTTAAATATTGATGAAAAGTTTTATTGTGTGAATATTCAATAGTCAGCCCTACAATATCACTGCAGTATCAATATCAGAATATTAAATTTCCTCCATTCCACCAAGCCCGGGGTTAAGATCAACATTTGGTGAAGGTGAACTACAGCATTCTCACCAGAACAATGGTATTCTTTGCACTGTCTCACTAAGACTTAATCATGAACCCACTAATTTCTTCCTAGAGGTATTGAAAATGGTATCAGATATCAACATTTTTCAGTGTATTGTATTAAAGTTAGAAAGTCCAATTATCATGACATCACTTAAACCCAAACCAAGGCTGAGTCACACTTTACTAAAATAGATCAAAAGACTGTACTAAGTTTGTTATCACTATTGGAAACAATAGTAGTTTATCATTTATAATACTGATGTAAAAATGAATTTACATTCAAGGTTTTGACCTCTGACCCCTATGAAGTCACAGAGTCACAGATAAAGAGAAGATGTATCATTTGGAATAGATGGAGTTAGGGTTAGAGTTAAGGTGAACAGTCTGTAAAAGCAACACTACTGTAAATCTATCCCAAAACTGTAGAGGCATGCCTAAGTTTGTTTATCATGTCTCCCATTTATTACAACAGAAGTACAATAGAATATTAGTGGGAACAAAGTGTAATGTGACTTTACTGTAAGGGTGTGGTCAGGCATGTAGTTGTGGACCTTAAGGTTAGGTTTACAGGTTATAAATGCATTTTGACAACAATGGTCCTCACAAGTGTAAAAGTACAAATGTGTGTGTGTGTGTGTGTGTGTGTGTGTGTGTGAAGACTAATAGTCCCTGGGCTCCATGGTGCATGGCTGGAAAGAAGGAGTGCAAGAAAACAAAACAAAACAAAACAAAAGACTGAGCAAGGAAAAACACAATAATAATATATATATAATATATCAAAACTACAGAGTCAGCTTTTTATGAGAATGAGATATAAACGTACAAGGACTTTCTCTAGTACACCAGTTTTCAGCAGTATTTAATAAATAATGATGTAAATGAAGTACCGAAAATAAAGAATGTAACTAGTGTTTCTGAAATTAAGGATATAGCCAATATGACATAAACATTGTGCACTGTCATAAATTTAAATGATAGAGGCAGTGCAACAGCACACACACACACACACACACACACACACACACACACACACACAGTCACATATATACTGAGTCCCTCGCTTGAGTCCCCCGGGAAATGGCCATCACTGTCAATTAGGATCACGCTGCACAGTGGCCAATGTACTTTACTACAGAAAACCATTACACCCTCTCCCGCTTTTGCTTTCTCTTTCTCTGTCACTCTCACACACAAAAAGAAAAAAAAAGACACACACATTATGAATAGCAAAAACCTCATGGGATACTGAGCCACTGAGAGCCCATTACAATTCCACTGAGGCTGAAGATGGTTTACAGGCACTTCAGGCTCAGGGAGCGCAGACAGACGCACACACACATACACTTGCACTTTAAACAAAGACATAAGGTTGTGCACTCACACACACACAGAGTCCATCATCCAATACACCCAGGGAGATGTGCAGCTTTTCTGTTTAGGATAGTGCAGTGCAGAACACCGGAGGCACTTTAATATATTTTAAATTTGATTGTGACAATAGTACAGTGCTGTCAGCTCTGGACACTGCAAATAAAGATCTGGTTAGAGACTTTTAGGTTAAAGCTGTACTAAAGCAAGATTTCAGGTAATGATACCATCATCATATAGGCCTAAATCACTACTACAGCCAGCAGCACATAACTGATATGCAATAACTTTACTTACACCAACAGTTATCTGCTGTCTGATAGCACATTCACACCAGAACTGACTGCAGATCTGTTGTCTCTCTCTTCCTCGGGGCACTTGTTTGAACAGCAGGTTGGTTTGAACGTCCCATGTGCAGTTTACTGACACTTCCTTTCCCACGGACACCTCTTACTGGATCTCTATAACACTGTCTCAAAAATAGTGTGGGATAAACTGTGAAACATTACATAGATGATAGTAATGTGATTTTGCTGAGAAGAAGACAACATTTTCTGGCATGGAGCACATATTTAAAAGAATGTTATTAAAAGTGAATTAGTTTTATACCATTACCATTTTCAATCTCCGCTGGATGAGTAGTGTAAGAAAACTTTTAAAACTTTTTTAAAGAAATGCTTGGGTGTTTTTCTATAACTCAGTTTTAAATCAGTGGGGATCCACTTAAAATCTTTCACCATGCAACTTGAAAAGTCTTCTTCCACATAGTGCACATAAAGTCTAAAAAAAGCTGTATTCCTAAAGCCATTGCAGTAAAACATTACCTTGTGACTAGGTAACCAACAACAATAAAATCATACAAACTGCTTTAAAATCTAAACACTCAAAGATGGTGAGGTACTGCCTGATTTCCATACCATTCTGCTACCTTGGTGAAAAACTTACCACCAAATAAAGTCAGATGAAGCAGACTGGAATGAGACATTTCATCCGACCTACCTCTCTGTAATATTAAAACCTCTCAAGCTCCATCATGAATCTCTTCTCTCTGCGGTGTGGTATGTCACACTATCATCGTAGTTTTGCATAAATATAGACATTTTGCAACATCTGTTTTTCACTCTGTCTCCTGTGCTATTTGATGAAAGATGAAACGCTGATACAATGAGCTGTATAACATTTCATGGCAACGTTTTTCAGGCTATCCTTAACATATTGATTACATTGACAGTATGGGCTTCCCGTCTGTTTAATTTTGTGTTGCAAAATAAAGTACGGTGAATATGCCTTGAATATTAAACATGTATGGCCGATTATAGTTTATAGATAGATTTTAAGATTTTGGTGAGTCAGTTGTTCTCCTGTAAAATGACGGATGTGCAGGATGCATATCTAACACTGAATTAACCAGTACTTAAAACTGAATGTATTTAACTGTACATATTGGCTTTTTCATGACTGTACACCAGTGGTTCTCAAACTTTTTTGTGTCAAGGAACCCTTAATTGATTACACATTAGGTCACAGACCCCCATTTCATAATATTTTGCTTCAGGGACCTGCATCTGAAAAGATTTCGATTGTTAGATATGATTAAGAACAGAATTCTATAGTTGGGAACTAGAGCTGCAATGACCACTTGATTAATAATAAGTGAGTTGATAGAAAATAAATTGGCAATTTTTTTTTATTAATCAAACGATTCGTACTGTAATTTTTAGGCCAAAAAGTCAAAACTGTGCTTTATCAGTGGTAATAAACTGGATTACTTTGGATTTTTGTGCCGTTGTTTGGATAACATACCATTTGAAGATGTCGCCCTGGGCTCTGGAACTCACTGGAACTAACTCTAACATGTTATTGACAAAATGATTAATTATTGGAAGAAATAAAGTGTAATACAAACAATAATAAAAATAATAGTTGCAGCCTGATTATCAACAATTGAGGAGATAACCACGAGGGAAGTGAAACCTACGATCAGATCACGTCACTTGGTACTTGATACCTTTAAGGTATTGACCGAAATACCAAGTACCAAGTAGTATCAAAACATCCCCAGTCAAATGATACCTGCATTCAATCCTTTTAGCACTGGTGGTCTGATCCCAAACTGCCCCGTCTCCCTACCAGAACGGCAGACTTTCTGTTAGAGTAATATCCAGAGCCACCATCCTCTCAGTTCAATGTCTGCCTGGTAAGCAGGAGCTACACAGCGGCAGCAGCGGCAAACATCCAACACCATGCCGTTCAACGATCCCAACAAAATCACACTGACACTGAAACGGCTTGACTCTGTCCTTAAGCCAGTTGATTAAAAGCTGTGTGATGCTAACAGTTAGCCCTGTCACTGAGTGTGAGTGGCAAGATGAACTCTTACAACTTTCCCTGATGTGAAGCTCATACTCAGCAGCTTCAGCAGCAGCCTCAATTTCTTTGATCACCAAACATTACAACCTAAATTCAACAAAACATCAATTTCTAACAACAGTGGTGGCCAGCTGGGTTGTTTTAAAAGAAAAAAAACAGGTCTCGTGTTGAGTGCCATCTATCTATCTATCTATCTATCTATCTATCTATCTAGTGATTGAGGCGAATAAGAGTCCACCTGGAACTCCATCATGGACCCCTGGGGGTCCCCAGACCCCTGTTTGAGAGCGATTGCTGTATGCAATGGAATCTTTTGCATGGATATACAACATACGAGCCTATTTTGTGTATGATACATCATCATTGTTACATTCAACCATATTACAGTATGAGTTCTGTCCACACTATACACTCTTTTTGTACTTATGATATTGCTTTATTGTTCATACTGTACACATAATACTCCATATTGTTCGGTTTACACAAATATGCCCAGAAAAATGGCCCTATATTGATCTCATGCACCTTGTACTTTTAGGGTAAATGTTGGATTCTGTTGGATCCAATGAGAATGATTTACTGTTTATATCAGGGTTGTTAGTTTTCTAACTTCAAAAAGTTTAAAAAGTCACACAAGCAGTCAAATGGGAGGAAGAAGAGACAATTAAAGACAAGTTATGAAAGCAGACTGTCAGGCAAATGGGCAAAACAACATTTATGCCATTTCTACTTGGGAACAAAAAACAGGCTCCCCAACACACACATACACTTACAGTAGATAAACATAGCCACAAACCACATCATTGTTCTTGCCTTCTTCACACTCCATGAGGCTTTCTTTCCCCTGACACTTCTCGCTCTCTCTTTCTCTCTCTGTCACCTCCCTTTTTCATCTGTCTATCGCCCACCCACTGTATGCACGTGTGTGCGCACATGCAAACACAAACCCACACACATGCACACAAACACACACACACACCTTTCTGTCTGCACCTCTCCCTCGGAAAGAGGTGCATGGAGTAAACACACAAAACACCATGTCGCTGTCTGTGTGTGTGTGTGTGTGTGTGTGTCCCCGCCAGTAAGTAAACATGCAGTGAACACTGTGAAATCCTGACAGCAAAACAAGGAATGAGAGAAAGAGAGAGAGAAATTGAGTCTTTGCAGGAAAGTAAAATGTTTGAGTGTGTCTATGGAATACATCACATTCCCTACTGCTACACTGTAACACACACACACACACACACACACACACACACACACACAGAAACTGTCTTTACTATTTCAATAGTTTTATCATTATTATTATTATTATTGTTAATAATAATAATAATAATAATAGTAGTAGTACACAATTACAGTAACACAATGTACCCCCCCCCCCCCCCCCCCCAGCAGCACAGAGGATTCATACAATCAGCACAGTTTCAAGGTGGGCAAATAAGTATTAGTGTCACCAATTCAGTATTTAACCAAATGCTTTCCCTACTGTTGAGGTTATGATGATGAATAACAGCCAGGAAAGTGTTTTAGCAGAAGATTACAAAGTCACAGTGAAACTGACCTTTGACCTTTGACCTTTGGGATATAAAATGTCATCACTTCATCATTTTATTCTATTAGACATTTGTGTTACATGTAGTCATAATAAGCATATGAATTCCTGAATTATGGCCATAAACAAGTTTTCTGAGGTCACAGTGACCTTAATCTTTAAACACCAAAATCTAATCACTTCATTCTTGAGTCCAAATGGACATTTGTGCCAAATTTGAGGAAATTCTCCGAAGGCGTTCCTGAGATATAACATTCACAAAAATGGGACAATCGTCAGGTCACAGTGACCTTGAACTGTTACCTTTGACCACCAAAACCTGATCTTTGAATCGAGGTGAATGTTTGTGCCAAATTTGAGGAAATTCCCTCAGCTGTTCTTGAATATCGCCTTCATGAGAATGGGGCAGACTGACGGACAGTCAAAAACATAATGCCTCCAGCCACAGCTGTCACCTGCATGGAGGCATTAAAAAGAGTGAAATAAACCAACACGTCATCTAAACTATATTTTACACTGTAACAGTTGCTTGTCACTACCATCAAAAACAACCAATGTGAGCAGTTTCTGATCTGTTAGCTTCGTTTAGGTACAAAAAAAGGATAGTTTCAGAATATCTTTTCACATTTGTCTTAAAACAACAATGAGTAAAACAGTGAGAATGTTTTACTACAAAGGCAGTAAAAAGGAGCGGATTTGTGCACAGAACAAGGACTGCGGATTTTGCCCCTCATCTCTTACATTGAAAGCACGTTTGTAGGGGATCTCCAGTATAAACAGAAGGATCACAAAAAGCAAAAACTGTTTTAATGTGTACCTGACTATTGTTTGGAGACAGACTTGGGAAAAAGTGAAATATCCCTTCAAGGTTAGGTGAAGATTATGGAGGAACTCAAAAAAGAAACCACTGTCCGTCAAAAACAACACGCACACAGCGTTCTCTCATATCAAAATCACAAAAGAGATTTGGCAGTGTCATGACAATATCATGCTGCTTCCTTCTTTGCTGAGGCAAACAAATGTAAACAACAGGCATGCTATGTATGTATTTATATAAACGTGTTTTGACGCATTTAAACAAGTCACCAAACCAATGGTGTCATTTTTATAATGAGGACAGTCCTGATTCTTTTTCTAAGATGTTTTTAGAGAGGTCATTTAAAAGATGTTACTGATTCTACAAGCATCAGATCCTTAACCAGGGAACTCTAGAGGCAAGAGGCCTTGATTGTAAAAGCCCAGTCCCCTTTATTCTCAAAGTAAGATTCACTTGCAACTGTCACAAGATCTCTGCTTGAGGATCTGAGACTACCCTCTGGCTCAGAAGGACCAGCAACTCTGGCTAGGTGTTAGATTGTGAAGTGCTTTAAAGGCCCTAAAGAATATTCTCTCAATCAACTTTGAGTGTGAGTGATGGGATTCTACACATCTTCTTCTGCCAGAATGGCAGTTCTGGTTATTTTCTAGGATGTTCTCATTCCCTGGTTGTCAAAAACCAACATGTTGTCACCTCTTTTGGTATGTGATATCAGCGCCGAAGGCACCTTCTGGACTCTATGAGACCTATCCGTGGTAATATTTGACGCTCACAGCAAGTGATGTAATATAAAGAGCAACAAAGTTATGTGTGGGCAGGCAGGAGGGGAGATGGAAGTAGTTTTGTTGTCTAAACCTAACCACAACCATCTGACAACTTTAACGACGTTACAAGTTTGACCCAGGAGACAGCTGGGCTTCACATACAGATGATGAAGGGTGTGTCTCACAGAGATGAGGTCCGTAAATGTCCGTTTCACCCAAGACACTAATAGAGGATATGACACAATGCTGATTAAGCCGATCGGCTCCTCTAACATCTTGTGGTATTTTTCAATGTATATCATTTTTAGTATGCGTGTCGACCGGCGACATTCCCGTGGTTGCGTGCAGGAAATGCTTCTTCACAACAAGAAGGGAGGGGGAGGACGAGCGGAGAGTGTCACAGCAAGAGGTAGAGCGCAGGTAGAAAGTGAAAGCAACATGGCGGAGAAGCTGCCGAGACACGGTTCAGAAGTGGATCCTACCACAAAGAAAAAGCCTGGACGTTCGGCTGAAGGTCTATTAGCAAAGAAGGAAAGTGACCGATGGAGAAGGCAAACAAGGATCTGTATTGGCGTCGCTTTTCCTCGGTGAAGAGCCCTGAAGGAAGAAATTGGGCTGAGGGCAGACACGGATGTTGCCTTGCTGCTGTTGGATAAGTAAGTGACTTGGTTTATAATTATATTATGAGTAGTATGTGTTGCTGTTAATTGTACAGGACCTAGGACCTACTTTATTATTTTCTTGGAAATGGTGCTATGATCTCTGTGTACACGGTGTGTAGCGAGTGTTACTCTGTGTACATGGAAGTGCCGCCGGCTTATTAGTTGTAATAACGCATTATCTGCTGGGAGGTGACAGAAGTTACGCACTATAGCTTTAAGTGGGTGGGGCTCAGCTGGAAAAAGGGGATGTCTTGTACTTCAGTGCATCAATCAGGACTTCACAATATTTGAATCAAAGTCTGATTGCAGTTGGTGGGTTGTTTGCTTGTATTCCCAGGACCAAACAATCAAATTTGATCAAATCACACCCACACAGTCCCAATGATTAGCTGAGTTTTAGAAGATTAAACTCTAAATAGGTAATGTCCACAACTTCAGTCTTTAACTCTGACTGTTTCTTATTTAGTCAAGAATATATACATGCTATAGAGAAATGTATATGATGCCATAGAAAAGTTTTCAGGAGCTTTAAGGTGATCAACTCTAAAACTGACTGGTTGGCAGATGCAAGCACAGGGGTAATATGATCTGGTCTCTTTTTTGTTAAAAGCCAAGCAGCAGCATTTTTTTCTCCACACTACTTTTGACTTAACTGTTATTACAATGAATTTAATGTTAATCTGAAGATATAAAATTACCTCAAGAAAGGAAAGACCTGATTTTTGAGATGCTCTCCAGTTGGAGGGAACATCGCTCTGCATCCCATCCCTCTCCCTCCCACTATTCTCCAGCATCTGTTGGCACCCCCGTCCAACGAACCCAACACCCCGAGCAAGACTCCCTTTTTCGTACCATCAACCCAGATAAGTGTGAGTGAACACTATTGTTTCGAACAGCAGCCTGTGTAATATCACCATTAGTCTCAATCAAAGACAACCAGCCTTCGAGCCTCAGGACAGCGTGTGCATGTGTGCGCGCTGCTGGACGTACTAGTTTCTAACGTAGAGTAATAAGACACCCCCACAACCACCCTAGGGCCATAAGGCTGAAGGAAAAAAAGATGAAAAGAAAATGAAGGAAGAAGACACAGAAAGCAAAGGAAGGAAGGAGAGGAAGTAAGAGGGGAAGAAAAAAGAGCCAGGGGATAAAGAGGAGAGATAGAGAGTTAAAAACAAACAGGGAAGAAGCATACATAAAAAAAAAGCTAGGGGTGCATGAGTTGAAAAGGAATGGGGGCAAAATGTGAAATGGAGCACCTTAAAACCATTATGTTTACACACTGGTGTCAGGATACACTCTTACACACACACACACACACACACACACACACACACACACTACTCAGAATAGCTGCTGGGCATTTGGCATCTTAGTGTTGCAGGATTGTGTATCTCCCACTTCTCAAACCATTGCACCATGCAGCCTTAATCTGTTCGAGGCCCCTGCTTATAACCACAAGCATAAACGCACACAACATTTCCCTCTGGCTAAGTAGTATGTAGGTGCCATGGGAAATTCTGATGGATTGCGTGCAGCAAACACACACACACTAACAAACAATCAGGCAGGCAGTGAACAGGGATGGACAGAGCTTATGCGACCTTTGGGGGTTTAGCCGCTCCTTGGTTGTATTGCAGCTTTCAGGAGCCCAGGGATTTGATTTAATAAAGGGATTTGTGAGCTGGGAATGGGAGCAGGGTGGGAGGAAGGAGGGAAGAAGTGGAGAAGGAGGAGGTGGCAAAACAAACGGCACATAGGAAGGAGGATGAGCGAGGATGATGATGATGACTGCAGTTATAATAATGATGAATGATGATGGTGCTGCTGGTGCCGATAGTGATCACAGTGTTGACTGGAATAATGATGAAGATTATAATAATGAAAATGGTAGCTATGATGATGATGATGATGCTGATGATGCTGCTGCTGATGGTGATTTCACAAGTGGTTGTGATGACAATAAGGATGGTAATAATAGCCCCTTTTACATAGAGATTCCACAATGCTGCTGTAAAGAAGATCTGCCATTGCGCTGGCTTGCTTTGCTGGCATAGTGGTGCCTCAGTGTGTGATTTTAATGGCATGCTAGTGTTCCAGAGGTTGACGAAGTGTGATGTGTAGCACAACAGTGACAGTAACCAGTGTTGGTGCATTCATAAATAGTGACTCTGAGCACCAGAGCTCACTCTGGCACAAACCAGATTGTTTGTAAATTTGGAGCGCTGTTGGAATATACCATTCAGTGAATCATAGCACCACATTATCACAGTGGTGAAGTGTACTTTGTCGAAGGAGATGAAACAGTAGGGCGCCAAGCACAATAAAAGTAAACAGCACTGGCATCTGGTGTAGGTGCATCTGTAAACAGTCACTCCGAGCACCAGAGCCCACTCAAACTCAGTCTGTTCATAAATTTGGAGTGCTGTTGGAAAATACAATTTAAATTATTCAGAGCACCACACTCTTAGTGCAGGGGAGCATACTCTGGCCACACTGTCCAAGGAGATGGAGCCACAGAGCACCTAGTGTAGTAAACGTGAAACTCAACTGTTTGTAAATTCACATAGAAATAAAATGCTCCAATTCTTCAAAAGACCTGACTCTAATTTTAGTGTAGGGCATCAGATTGGATTTACGAATGTAGTTTCACCATGCTGGCTGTCTCTTTTATAAAGACATCAGTTCAGTTCTGTTACTACCTCTGATGCAGGCTCAACAGTGGAACAAGTCTGTCCCCCCATTTCATTTTGGTACCATTCATACAAATGGCAAGGCAGAATAACAGTGTGACATTCCTCCTTTGAACAGGTTATGTAAAAGTGGCTAATAATTGCAGTTGTTCCGATAATGGTGACAATATAATGATGAGACTGATGGGATGAAGGTGACGGCAGAGGCTTCAAGGTCTGCAGGAATTACAAAATAAAATCTCAACATAAACAATTACTACCTCATTCTCCCTCCCACAGAAAAACAGTGGTTAATTTTGCTTAATTTTCTTGCATTGTTTGGAATGACTGAATAACATTTAACATAAGCACTGCATTGGGGAAATCATGTGTTTTACCCCTGCTTAATCCCTGGAAAGTGGACTTAATGGTAGACAGAGAGGGTGTTTTTAGGACACTATCAGTGGGAGGTTCAGACAGCATGTCATTTCATCTTCTCGAGCAATCATTGTTCTTAGCTCGGCAACAGGGTCTTCCCATCAGCCGTGAGCTGCTAGACAAGAACAAATTGGATTCTAATCCCCCAAAATTACTGACACACTCCTACACACACTCACTCTCAGTCCTTTTCAAATACAAAAAGAAGCACAGGTTTAAATAAGCAAAAAAGGTCTACCTAAATCCATGAGGCCGTGCTTTGCTTGTATATGTGCAAAGTAAAGTGCATCTGTCGCAGGACAATACAGCAAATACCCTTTGTTACAACGTATTTTTTATTTGATTTTCATTTGATTGGTTTGATTCCTAAGTAAACCAACTTGTTTCAATATTTTCTTTGACTTTAATATCTCTGTGATTGTACAATCAACACCACAGATAATGCAGAACCATGCACAGGAAGTCACCACTCTTCTTTCTCTAAAGACTACCTAATATGCTCATTTACAGCTTCATACTTAATAATTTGGAATTGTAATCACAGACAACTGACTGCCCAGTGTGACATACAGACTGCTTCTGATTCCAGTGGTCCCTACTTTTAAATTTACTTTAAGTATGTATGCATTTGCTTTCTTTGTGGTATCACAGTTTTTCCCATTTAACATTAATACCTGGCCATCTGTTGTAGAGCCAACACTGGTACTGAATAGGTTTTATTGGTAGAGTATATTGTACAACATTTTGACATCTTTTGGTCAAAAAAAAAAAGACTTTGTAACTTTGGAAAGTTCAAATAAAATATTTTTCCTCTTACAAATGAAAAGCTGAATTCATAAGTAATAAAACACACCTTTCCTCAGTTCTCAGGGTTTTGCGAGCACAGCTTCAGCCTGTCACGATCAATAGCCTGAAGTAGCATGCAGGGATAATAACACACTGCTGTGTAACTGACATTATTGAATATGTTTGACGACTTTAGGATTTTTTGTTACTTGTGCAACTGTGCTAACCTTTCAATGGTTTTTCCACGAACATCAGGCGTAGCAAATCACTCTGTACTTCACAGGTTTTTGTTTGCTGCTTGTGGTTTCATCCTAATGCTCTCAGAATCTTGGGAAATGATGGAAACTAAATTCTACCATTATCTTGCAATAAGACTTATGGCCACAATGGACACTGCTCAACAAAAGTTTAGTCTTGCTTTAACAACCAAGAATCAAGGTTCATTTATTGTCAATCTATGTCGCAGGGGTACTCAAAGAAATGCAAGTTGTACTCCCTTTATACCACACAATAAAAAGACACTCCAAAGCAAAACAAAACCTTTTTATTTCTATTCTTTTTATTATTTTTAAGGAGTACAGAAGATGAGTTGAGGAGTCTCACGGCCTGAGGAAAGAAGCTGCTCTGTAATCTGGTGATACGGCAGTGGATACCTCTGTATCGCTTGCCAGATGGCAGCAGGGTAAACAGGCTGTGGCTGGTTGGCGGTTGTCTTTAATATCCTTTGGGCTCTGTGCAGGCACCTCGTCTTACCGATATCACTGATGCTCAGTAGATGGGTACCAAAGATGTTCTGTGCAGTTTTAATCGCCAGCTGCAGAGCACTGCAGTCCTGGGCCATGCACAAACCATGCCAGTTTGTAGTGTTTCCAGTCAGGGTGCTTTGTATTGCTCTTCTATAAAAAAGATTTGCTTTAAGTTTCCCTTAAATACAGTTGTATCTGAATTTTCTTACCCATGGTGGAGATGTTTGCCCACGTCAGATTCTCTGTGATGCTGATCACCAGGAATCTAAAGATGTTAACTTGCTTCACCTCAGCTCTCAAATCAGCTCTAAAAATCAACATTTCGGTCTTGCTGGCACAGAGCAGTAGATTGTTCTATGTGCAAGACTGTTCATTTCCTCTCAAAAAGAATGATCATTGTTGTTTGAATTCTGGCCTATGATGGCAGTGTCGCTAAACTTCACAATAGAGCTCTATCCATGTCTGGGATTGGGGTCGTGGGCGTGCAGCATGGACAGGAAGGGGCTGAGCACACAGCTCTGGGGGGGTTCCGATGTTCAACGCTAGAGTGGAGGAGGTGTGACCGCCAATCAGAACTGCCTAGGGTCTGTTTGTGAGGAACTCCAATATCCAGTTGCAGAGTGTGGTACTCAAGCCCAGAGTGCTACGTTTGCCAATCAGTTTCATGAGGGAGATTGTATTGAATGCTGAGCTGAAATCGACAAACAACATTCACATGCAGGTGTTGTTATTTTTAGATGTGTGAGGGCTGAGTGGAGGGCAGTGGAGATGGCATCCTCTGTGAACCTGTTGTGTGCAAACTGGTGAGGGTCCAGGCTGGCTGGGATGTTGTTTTTTATGTTCTGGAGAACCAGTTTCTCAAGGCACTTCATCAGACTGGGGGTGAGTGCCACAGGGCGGTAGTTGTATCAACTAGACATTGCAGACTTTTTAGGTACAGGGATGATAGTGGCTGTCTTGAACCAGGTGGGAACACTCTCCTGTGACACTGATATGTTAGAAATGTTAGTGATCATATAAAAATGAAGGATCACACTAAGAAATGTGTATTTACTAGGTTTACTTGATCATTTGTCTGGCAATACACAAAGTGTTTTCAGCCTTCAAGCCTTTATCACTGTACGAATGCATTGATACACCCCCAAAATTAAAAGGCCAGGTAAGTTAACAGGTGAATGCACTTGTCAATCACTGTGACTTCAGCCAGTAGTCAGTCATTGCTGTACAGTACACTGCAGCTCTATACACTTTCACGTGACACTTATCAATCAGTCAGAAATTTTAAAGAATTAACATAAGAAACTAATTACAACATCCATCCATCCATTTTTTAACCGCTTATCCTCTTGACAGTCGCGGAGGAGGGGGGGGATACCCCTAACCTAATCTAGTTTCCTGGCGCAGCGCAGGGTGGGGAACCCGGCGCAGAGCTAGTTTCGAGCAGCACAACCCGTGACGCGCTCAGTTTGGTAGTTTGGCAGACTGAGGTGCACTGAGATGGGTGTGGCGGCGCTAAAAGCTCGCCAACTGAAACCACGTCTACCGTCAGTGCAGGTGGAGCGCAGCCAGTGTAAGTGGAAGTTTGGCTGACCAGCGGACAGTGCGCACACGTCACCAAAACCTCACAGGCAAGTTTCCAGAATATCAGGCACATTAACGATGAAATAAATACCCAAAAAACCACTATTCAATGTTACTATCTGCAATCAGCACATAAATGTATCTCTATATCGACTGTCCCGTCACATCTGATGTCAGATCAAAGGGGATTGGCACCGTTTGGCAGGTCTGGCACGCGTAATGGAAACCCAACCTGATTTGATTAACACAGCTGCAAACTAATGAGTTCACATCCCTCTCAGCCAACCACAAACAGCCACAGCATCAGATAGGGAGTATATATTCAGCATCTGTCATCTTAGAAAAGTCAAAAGAACAGAAACAGAGTGAGACTGCGAGAGAGAAAGAGAGAGAGTGCAAGCGCGCACGAGAGAAACGCAACATTGATTTACAATTGTGGTGACCTCCTCCTAGGCTACCTTTGCATCATCAGCCTGTGGAGGTCTGCTCACACGTATATTCGGACACTGCGAGCTTGGACCTCCCGGACCAAAACATCAGTTTCCTCCTGGGAGAAGTTTGGCTGTCTGACGCTGCTGCTCTCTTCTGCCATGGCGAATTGAGTAAACTCTCATTACGCCTTTGCACGGTGCATTTAAGGGCGAGGAGAGGGGCTCATCTGATTGGTGTGATTTGATTGGTGTAAAACCCACTCCACGCCTTCTCTCCTCCCTCTTTCTGACTTGCGCAGGTAGGAGGGATGGAGGTGGGAAAGAGGAGTAGCTGCGTCAGGCGCACGGTGTGCCAAACTTGCAAAATCCGCCTGGCCACGCCCAGTTGGCGAAGCACGGGTGTGCTGCGCCCCCGCCGCGCCTGGTCTGCAAAACTAGAGCCTACAGAGACAGACAACCATTCACACTCACATTCACACCTATAGACAGTTTAGAGTCACCTATTAACCTTATTACAACATAACTATGACAATTATTTTGGACCTCAGGTGTGTCATCATTCAAGCCAGTATTTGGCAATAAAAACAAAACACACACAAAAAAAAACAAAAAACATGGGAACAAGCAAGACATTTTATCACACAAAAGATGAATCATTTTTTATTTGAGCCACATGTAACATGTGACACAATACAGTTTCGAACTTTTTCCCAAACATAATGTTGCAGTGACCTACAAAAAACTTTTAATAAAAAATAGAAATGATTGGAAAAAAGTTTTTTTGGGTGGCAGTAACCAGTGCATGTTCTGAACTTCACAGTGTCACCGGGTTTACAGAAAAAGGATTGAGCTATTTTTCTATTCATGCCAGCAGGATAAAGGGGGTTTAGGTGATAAATCCAATAACACTACCACTGAAAAAGCAATTTTTCATAATTACCACCTCTGCGGTTGAGCCACACTTTTTCAATTCCAATACATTTTAGATCCTCAGTTTTGTGTCATAGAAATGGAGTGCTACAGGTGTTGTCATGCCTGCACCTAACACTACTTGTGTGTTTTTAACTTTAGAGATGTCTGACCTATATAGTATTTGTTGTAATCACAAAATACCAGATAAAACAGATTACATAGCTATTTAATTTTGTACTCCTTTCACTTCCTTTTCACCATATTGCTGAATGAGGTGCATGTTCCACAGGGGAAGTTTCCCGTACCAAATGCCTTAGGTTTAACTCTGTGTGAATCTGTCTTTCACAAGGGATCTCTCAGACTTCTTGACCTCTTGTATGTAAACAAAGAAAGACTGGAAATTGTTCTTCAGTGTCCTGTCAGAGGACAGATTATGCCAATGCTTCATGGCTGCAGACTATATATAACTGAACAGACTTGCCCATGAACAAGCATGCATTTGCACAAGCAGAAGGAAAAGCCAGAGCTGAACCATGCTGCTGTTAATAGTAATCATTCTCAAATAAGGAAAACAATGTCAGTGGTGTAATTAATTAGCTGGTTGGCACATGATCTTAGTATACAGCCAAGAATGTTATTAGGCCCAGCTATACTCATAATCACTCTAATCAGGGTTTTTCTTACATCCACTGTGGATACTGACAGTGGCCTGTCCTGTGGAGGCGGGGCATACTTGACAGCTGACTCTTTGTTGAGGAGATTAAAGTAAGCATAAAAGGTGTTAAGCTCATCTGGCCTCACACATGATGGGGGCACTCCTGCTTTTGTAGCCTGTGTCATATCTTTTGGTGTTTGGTGTTGTTCAACATCTGAGATTTGTAAGCACATTATGAACAGCTCAACATTCACACAAGATGAAGTGCCAGTGATCCTGCATAGGTGAGGGCAATTACTTCATTAGCTCCACTCACCAATCATAGCACAACACATCGTATGAACAACGGCAATCAGATGAAGTCAATAATTAAACAAAGCAATCACAAAACCAGTCTTTTAATAATCTGCATTGATTAACAATGAAAAAAGACAAACCAAGATATTTATGCCCCTTGGTTAGAGTGTATTGAGACTACACATCCAGTAGGCATCACATTATTTAAAGACTGCGCACCCACACAGGTTGGTAAAATCAGCTTTGTCTTTTTCTGACTTAGAAAAGCTTATTCATGCCTTTGTCCTTTCATGCCTGGACTATTGAAATGCACTGTTTTAACACCCCAGTAAATCCTCAGTGGCTCGGCTTCAGCTAGTGCAGAATGCTGCTGCTTGAATTTTCAATGGGACCTATCGTAGGTCCCATAGCATCTCAGTTCTTGCCTCCCTTCATTGGTTCCCAGTTAACTTTAGGATTGATTGTCAGATAGTTTTAATAACTTTAAGGCTCAGTGTGGTTTGGACCCTAGTTATATTACTGAGCTTCTACTCCAAGTTGTAACCTGACATCTTCAAGCCTACCCTCGCTAGTTGTCTTTATGTCAAAAACCTGGTGATTCTTGGTCACCATGTTTTTGACATCAGGGTCCCTAGGCTCTGGAATTCTCTCCCTGTGGAGATTAGGCTTGCTAGCACTTAAGCTATTTTTAAATCATTGCTGTTTAAAGGAAAGTTTATTTTCAAGCCTGATTTGTAACTTTTGTCTGGTTTTATTAGGGGCCGGGCAGCCTAAGCTGCCAGGACCCTATTGTTTTGCTGCATGTTCTTCTTCTTCTTCCGAGGAAATCATACTTCCCATGTGCAAAAAATCACCAAGCTTTGCACAAAGGTCCAGTCCCATGCCAGATTGCCTCAGCTGCAAAAACAGGCCAATAGTCGTGATGGTGGCGCTACAGCAAGCCTCTAAAATTTAAAATTTTGAAAATTCACAACAAATCAACTATATGTGCTACAGATTTGCAACTTTCAGCAAACTGTAGCCCCAATACTGAAGAAACTTTTGTACATTTAAACCTATTGCAAATTATGAAGTCCATCACTCTGTTTTTTTGAAAAACTGTAAACTTATTAAACCTATATCCTCCCACAATTTTTGCTCAATTGACACCAAACTTGCTACAGAGCATCTTCAAACTGTCCTACACAAATGATCCACGCAGATTTTTGATTTATCGAAAATTGAGCCTACAGTGCATCAAAATGTTTGACTGTAAACGGTATTGTAAACATATACATGCAAATTCTTGCTAAATACATTTTCAATGTTCATTAAAAAAATGACAAAATTTTGGAGTCATGATAGATGACGTTTGGAAAATATCACAATTTTATCTAAAAAAACTGAATTTTTGACAGCATTTTGAATTTCGCTCTCATGTGAACAATTGGAGTCAATGTAAAAATGGCATTTTTAAACATCAGTTTTTCACTTATGGAGCCAATAAATCATTGTTAAAAACAAATTACCAACATCTCCATGCTGTCTAGATGCAATTTGTGTATTTTCGGTTTTTTGTCTTAATAACTGAATTTTTGACAGCCGTTTGAAAACTGCCTTTACACGCTAACAGCTGCTGTCTTGCACACAGGTGACTGGCTTAGTCAATTTGTGAAGCTACATGTGACATTTCTGTTTGCCAGTTAGCCCAGTGAGATAGAGGCTGGTTCTTGGTGTTGAAGATTGAAGATTGAAGATTGTGAGTTCAAGCCTCAGCTTGTGCAACATTTCATTTGTTAAATGTGGGCTGGGACGGTGGGTGGGTGGGGTTTTGTATTTCATTTTGTATTTTATTTTGTACCCCCTGACCCTTTCCTGCTTGTGTTCTGTAATGTACAGCACTTTGTGATACATTTTATGTATGAAAAGTGCTCTATAAATAAAGTGATTGATTTATTGATTTCCATATGAGAAATCTACCCAAACTTTTCACAAAGGTCCGGTCCCATGTCAGATGTCCTCAACTGGAAACACAAGACAATAGTCCTGATGGTGGCGCTACAGGAAGCCTCTAAATTTCAAAACTTTGAAAATTCATAACAAATCAACCATAAGTGCTACAGCTTTGGAACTTTCACTTTGAAATTTGCTTTTCCATGGCATGGATGGCTACTGTCTGGCACCCTGATGCTTGGCTTAGTCAATTTGTGAAGCCACACATGAACTGTCACTTGCCAATTAGCTCAGTGAGATAGAAGACAGACCTCAGTCTCAGAAGTTATGAGTTCAAGCCTCAGCTAAGGCAGAACAGATATTCTAATATTAAAGTCCTATGTTCAGGCATCATGCTATGTGGATTAGAGACTACCAAGGTTAAAATAATTATGATCCAGGCAGTTTTGTGGAGAGACAAATACTCTTTATCAACACTTTTCCCTGTTATCCCTTGTCTCTTTTCCCTGTTTATTTGGCTTAGCTGTCAGTCAATATGCAGAGTCTATCCAATAGCTACTTTTACATTTAAAAAAACGTTTTCATCTTTGTCACCATGGATAATGTTTAGCTTTAATCTAGATCAGGCCAGTTTGTTCATAATTGCTAGCAGTTAATGTTATTCTTACTTTCTTGTTCTTGAGTTTTTTCTTTCCTTTGTATATTATGAGTCTGATCACTTCAGCCACTCATCCACAATTTGAAGGGCATGCCATAATTATATGATGTAACTTCTATGTTGTGATATGCTCAGAATTGCCTAATTTTGCCTAAAATTGCCCGGCCCCGACCATTGATGCGCAGCAGCTATAATTTCCTTTTGTTCTGTTTGCCTGTCTGACCACTATTTTTTTCTTAGTTTTTATCATTGTTTTCATCATGTTAACAATATGACTGTTAGTGACCACAGTTTTAAATAGTGGTTAACACTGTGAAATGAACACTGTAAAAAACACTGTAAAAAGATTATGGTTTGGCTTAAAATAAGGACCTTTGTTACCAACCTAACATACTGTGACAACCCGGTCTCACTCAGAAGCTGTCGAAATCCAGCACTTGGTCAATGACTTTAAGCGTCAGACACAGACTAAAAAAGCCATACTTTCAGGTCAGCATGATATGTGGCTGGTCATCGTCATGGTGTTGAGGTGCCTGACAGCGTCAGAGGGAAATGCTGCAGGACAACAATGAATGTTAAGGCGGCGGAGGTCCGAGTAGGGTGGGTGGAAGGGGTGGTGGATGGGTCAACGTGATATGCTACGATATATTACAGTGTTTTAAAAAAAACTTGTGGGTGAAAGTAAGGAAGCAGTCGGGAAGGGACGTGGATAGGCAACTCTTTGAATTACATTGTTTGTCTTCGTTCTTTGCTCCTGTCATAATTACTACAGCCACTAGAGGCCACCACCTAACATTCATACATTCATTAATTTCCATAACCGCTTATCCTCTTGAGGGTCGCGGGGGGGCTGGAGCCTATGCCAGCTGACATTGGGCGAGAGGCAGAGTACACCCTGGACAGGTCACCAGACTATCACAGGGCTGACACATAGAGACAGACAACCATTCACACTCACATTCACACCTATGGACAATTTAGAGTCACCAATTAACCTATCCCCAATCTGCATGTCTTTGGACTGTGGGAGGAAGCCGGAGTACCGGGAGAAAACCCGTGTGGGTATATTTTGCAGGAGAACAGTCTTAGTAGAAGTCAGTTAAACTGTCTGTACACCCCAACACAGTCCTGAGAAGAGGTTTAATCAGGCAATTTAAGTGCAAACACCAGTGTGTGTGGATCAAGGCCTTTAATATGCCTCACATTAGGCTTGTGCCGGTTTGAAAATTTTCCAACTGGTTTGATTTAAAGCCAAATATCTAACCGAACCGATATATCGAATTATATACCTAATTTTACCACTGGGGGTCGCATTTGAGCTATTTTTCCCAATAAAAGCCCATTATAAGTGTAATGCGCTTCCAATCCACTAGGTGGCGGTAATGCTTTATTAACCGCCAATACACACAAGGTTACACAAGAAGACGCAGAAGGACACCAAGGAACTTTCCTCCGACTCCGCCAAAGAGCATGGATACCAAGAGGCGAAGCTCAATAGAACGCCCCATAGCAACAGACTCGCCCATGGTTTCGTCCTACCACCGCCATTTTGGACTGTCAGCAGACCGCAGCAGACCCGCTTGCATACAAAAACACACAGACAAACTGAAGTATATCGCTATTAATTATGCTTACAATGCTACTCACCTCACCTCAATATTTTAACTAGAAACACATTAATGGTGACGTCACATAGTCAGGAATAAAGATTTATTTACAGTTTGTACAGTAAGGGGACAGTAATAATAATAATAATATATAGGCTATTTTAATATGATATATTTTAATGCTAAAGCAGTAATCAGTTCTGATATAAATGGTCCAAGAGACCATATATATATATATTTATTTATATTTTTATGTATATATATATATATATATATATAAATATATACATACATACATACATACATATATATATATATATATATATATGTGTGTGTGTGTGTGTGTGTGTGTGTGTGTGTGTTACCTTCCCTCCAAAACTGGCATATTGAATTGATATTAAAACTTACACCTCAGGAGTTCTTACCTGTTGGGATCCTTCGGGAAACGGTGGAAGGCCAGGTGATAGTTGTTGCAGTTAATTGCACTACACTGTTTTGTTTTACTTTTTTTCTCCTCTCTCCTTGACATCTTGCATGTTGTCTGGGCGCAACAGTCCAAGCTCAACAGTCCAAAATCGTGGCAGCGCCCCTAGTGGCTGTTGGCAAAAATTCAACGGAGCTTCGCCTCTTGGTATCCATGTTCTTTGACTCCACTCTCTCTCTCAGTGGAGACACGGCGGTTGAGAGGGCCGAGCGAGAGGATGTTCCTGTAGTAGTTCCAGCCCCCAAATAGTACCAGGAACTTCTTCAGTGGAAACGGGTTACTAGGGCAACAAAGTGAATGACTGCTGACTCCCTCGCACTTTTCCCCGCCCCCAATGAAATTTGATCTCTCGCAGCAGCAGCAGACAGCAGAGCGGAGCAGAGCTGCGGAGTCCCTCTGAAGTCTCTTAGACAAACTAAACAAAACACTTGTAGGCTCCTCCACTTAATTTATAAACAAACATAAACCTTATTAAGTTGTCATAATGCATGTTACAATGCAAGATAAGTTGAATACAGTCCCTTGACACGCCGCTGATGTGAAAAGCTTTTTTTTTTTTTTCCCTCCTCCGTGAATTAAACCGGGTGGAGCTCTTAAACCAGACCGAACCGGTTAAACCGGAAATCGGCACAAGCCTACCTCACATTATGTTAATGTGAACACAAAGTTTTTGCGTGTCACTAATTTTTTTAAGAGATTTCTAAATGACTCTTTTAATGCCACTGCTTACTAAAATATCGTGTACACTCAAGGGAGTTTAATCATCACTGCCCTCCATATCTGTGGGCAGGACATAAGGACAAGTGGAGTTTCTGTTATGTGATGTTCATTAAACAGCATGATTAAAGGAGATAAACTCTGATCTATTTTGGTTTAATCAGTTTTGTTAATCAGTTTTTAATAAACTGATTAACATAACCACTCAGTAATTACCATGTGGTAAACATGTTAATTTCCTCAAGGCTGGCTACATCAGATTTCTAAGACTTCCTTTGTGATGATGAGTGTTTCTCCTGCTGTATTTGCTGATGTACCTCAGCTCTTTGTTGCTGTACCAATAGCAGGATTACATGTTGTTATTTCAATGCAAACACATGAAAGATATGTTATACATGTTTGTCACCTGGGCAGTCCACCTGTTCATCGCTCTGTCCATCCAACACTTGGTCCAGTCGCCTACAAGACACATATCCTTACAAATACAGGTTTTCAGATTTTCATTACAGTAAATGTGGTTCACACATCTCGAGAGGATTATTCCTAATAATGGTAGTAACCTCCTGACCTTTCTCCCACTAATTCCTGGTATCAAGGTGTCTAAAAAAAATCTCTGAGATATTTGATTGTTTTTTGTTAACCTCCTGACCTTTTGTCTAGATTAGTCATTGGGCCAAGATTTCCATTTGTATACAAAAAACGTTGTTGACCTTAGGTTGAGCTCAGGCACTACATATACTGTCAGTAAAATAACTTCATCTTCTTACACAGGTGCATAAAAAACAGCATGGAGACTTCCAAACCAAGCAGGATGTGCATATGCAAATGTGCTTACGTGTTACTGTGTGAGAAATGGAACGAGCCACTGAGTCCACTGTGTGCACCTTCTCCATCTTGAGAGGGGGGAGGAGGTTGCTGTTGTAATTGCATTTGTGGCAAAGAAGAAGACAAGCTGACTGGTTGCTTGTTACAAAGTTGGAATGAGCTGGAAGAAACTGCAGATGGAACTGTCTTTCACATGTGTTTGTGTCTGTGTGTGCAGGGCTCTGGTGGAATTTGCCCATGACCAGCTGAAATGATCCTCAAAAACTCTCCTCTCCTCTCCTCTCCTCTCCTCTCCTCTCCTCTCCTCTCCTCTCTCATTCCCAATGTTCATAATGTACAAACAAAGTGCATTCAATTACTGCACACATTATTAAACAATGTATTCACTAACTACTAATCATCTAATTTTTATAGTCATTACACAGCTACATTTTTCAACTGACAGTAATTTCTCTCCTACCACTATAAGTGAAATTTTACCAAATCTATCTATCTATCTATCTATCTATCTATCTATCTATCTATCTATCTATCTATCTATCTGCGTGAAAAGAAAAACATTTCACAGAGCACTGAAATGCTCTTGATGCTGATCACAGTCCCTCAAGGACCGAGGCTCTGCTTTTATAATATCCAGCCAAAAGACTATGCTTACCAAGGGTTGCACAAAAGGCCTATTTAATTCTATGACCAAAACAAAAGATGAGTATTTTCTGTGGTTGCCTGGTCTTTGCTTTAATAATTTGTTTTGCTTATGCTGTGAATATTTTCCTGTTGACCTTTCCTTGAATTTTTTTTTTTTTAAGTTGAAAATATTTCGCCAGGCTGTGAAAAATGTATGAGCACATATGGTTACACAATATAAACTCAATTATTGCAGCACACAGAAAAAAGATACCCACAGAAAATGTTTCTTGTTTTTGCTAAAATAAAGTGAATAGACTCTCATGTCTCCTGTACCCTACTTTGTACTATAGGTGCAGTTTAATTGATGCAACACACCATCCTAGTTTCTCACGGCAGCTCTCCTCCCACCTCTCAACTCTATTCTCCTCATCTGTCCTGTGCCCAGCAAACCTCCTGCTTTAGTTCTAACTCTTTCTGATCAGCACTTCTTTTCCTCCGGCTTTCTTCTGTCTCCAAATGGTGTGGGTTTTTTTCATTATGTGCTCTTTGTTACCCATTCACAGGCCATTTCCCTTCTGATGCTCTGCACTGGAAAGGGTAGAAAATTGTGTAACTATTCAATAAAGAAAATTTAATGAAAGCTTTGTGCCAAGGCATGCGCTGTGGTACAATAATCAACGTATCCAGTAAAGTGACGAGTGACTCACAACTTTTTTTCCCCGTCATAATTCATTTTATTGTTTGTGTCTGTCTTGATAGAGCAGAGTAAAACACTAATCTGTGAGGCTAATATAGTGAAGAATAGCAGTGTGCACAGCTCCATATCTTAAACAATGTATCTGATGCGTGGTTGTGGCAAAGATAAAAAAAAAACCTCCACAACTCCATTGAGGGCTTTGTAGCTGAAACATGTTCATTTTTGTTTGTTTTGCCCACATTAAATAAGAAATGTTATCTGTGCGTGCTGCTGTTGTGTTTGTTTTGAGCAGGGTAATATGCCATTGTTAGCCACAGAACATTGTGAGCAGTAGTAAACCTTATCTTGTTGGTTTTCACTTTATCTACTGCAATTTTTCCAGTATAGCTGTGAATGAAATCCATACTTCCAAGTTTTGGTCATCATTATTTTTGGATATAGCAACATTGTACTCAACAAACTAGGGTAGGGCCAGTGTACACATTTTCAAACCAATCTGATATTAAACCAAACACTGGATTGAACTGCTATACTGAACTCGTAATTGACTCACTAGCCACCCCATAATGAAAGTGGAACATAATGAAACCGTGTCCCAACAGCAAACTAGCATCTGACTATTATGTAACATCATGTAACATCAGAGCTCTCTGTCCACACTGAATCCATTAATATGCTCTTCTGCTACATCATGAAAACTAACCATGTAAATATCAGCTGTGTGCTAGAGATATGACTCGAGACATAACTACTTAAGAGATCAGTAAGTAGCCTACTTGCTATCTTCCTACATTTGTAACATCACTTTTTTAAACAGAAAACAAACTTTTAATATTGTGATATTTACCTGAAATGACAACACAATACAGCCAAGAGCAAGTGGCCCAGCTTGTAATAAGCATGGTTATTTACTCTACCAGAAACTTTCAGCTCCCTGCAATCTCCCTCCAGCCAGCTGCACCTTATTTAGTTGTTAAAGTATAATTAAAAGGTATCATATCCTCATTTCATCTTCATGAATGAGTTGTTCCACATCCCTTGTGGTGCTTTCAACTTGAGTGAGAGGTATTAATAGAAACAAGACGTCCGACTAAGGTTAAGTTCAAACAACAGCACTGCACCATTTGTGGGTTTTTAGGACACCTCATTCATTGACTTCGAATCCAAAATGTTGTCATACTAGTGCAGTTTTAGTTTTCATTCGAGACCAACTCTGCCATGTCTCCTTTTGTCACCCCAAAGAACACATGAACATTCTTGTGCAAAAACACGGCATGTGCAGCTCTGCCCCTTTCACCTCTACTGAAATCTGATCTCCCTCATGTTGCTGTCAGACACTCTGTCCCCCTATTTCATTTATAAGCATATTATGTTAATCACATAGTCATATTGCTTACTAGTGATGCAATTCAAATCAGATTTAGCGTCGTGACACCTTTCACCAAGGTTGCTGATTTAGACTACTCTTTAATTTGCCAGAACGTGTTATATCCTAATGACTATTGCAGGTTACATAAAATCAAACCAGTTTAAGCTTGTACAGCGCAACTGACCGTCAAAACCTAAAATCAACCCAACTCTACACCAAAGTAATTACTGAGATCTTTTAACACTTTAACATCACTGCAAAGAAGGCACAAAAAACTGTGACAAGTTGTAAACAAGCCAACAGCTTAGCTAAATCATCTAAACCACTTTATTTTGGATGTAAAACTGAAAGTGAGGGTGTTCAAAATACTGGTAATAACCCCTCATTACAATAATGGGCAAATCACTTTAAAACTGTAATCAATTCCTCAAACATATCACAGTTTTGATAAACTAATTCCATTACTGTCATAGATTGTTTATAAAGATGGATGACCCATATCCACTTTCTCCCACTGGCCAAACATAGCCAAAATATTCCGGATACAGGTGCTGCCATCTTGCGCTGGTGATGTCATTGGGACCCTGCCTGACCCAATCGTGAGCAGCGCCATTGATCGTGAGCACACCATTTGACACACACAGCTGTTAAGCATGATGTCACACCCCCTTTTTATAGTATTTAACAACAATTAAAACCAAACTTATCAGGCAAACAAACACTTGAACATACATCAGTTTGATAAAGACGACCTTAACTGATTCTTACACCTATACCTATTGCCATCAGGGGGAGACCAAGATGTTTTGGATTCATTTTTGGGGAGCTCATGCTGTCCATCTTAAAATACATACATTGTTTTGCCTTTAATGGACAGGACAGTTAAGTGTGAAAGGGGGAGAGAGAGAGGGGATGACATGCAGCAAAGGGCCACAGGCTGGACTCGAACCCCGGCCGCTGCGGCAACAGCCTTGTACATGGGGCGTCTGCTCTACCACTAAGCCACCGACGCCCCAAGAAAAAATACATACATTGTTTTAACAGCAGCAATAGTCATTTTAACCAAGAGAGGTAGAAGAATGAAGTAAAGATAATATTGAATACATAATATGAGTGTACAAATTAACAGATGATTTGTGCTGACTAAAATTTAACAGAAGTCTTTGGCACTTGACCACCGGCAGCAGGATAAATCTCTCCATAGAGTCCAGACACTGGTGGTGGTGGTGCTGCTGACTCTGAGCAATAGTAACTAGTCATATTATCTGTTACATTACTTTGTTATTCTGTAATGTGCCATTAACGTTGGTCCTGGTGAGTGCATGCAGCACTCCACATATGCCCTCCTCACAGTGAGGTTGTGCAGTTCACACATCCTGCAACTCTGAACCAAACCCGCTGATTCCTGAATGTAGCCTAATGAGTAGCAAACATTAGAGAACCAGCCCAAAAAATACAACATGTAAATTAGACAGCTCTGAACCGACCAGAAGCTGCATTTCTCCTTTTTTTTTTTGAAATTTTTGAAACCATTTTTGGCTTTATTTGACAGGACAGCTTCAGGTCAAAAGGGGGAGGGAGGGGATGACATTTAACAAAGAACTGAGTTGGAACTGAACCTGCGGCCACTGCGGCAAGGATATAGCCTTAGTGCATGGGCTGTCTGCTCCACCAGGTGAGTAATTGGGGCACCATGAATTCTCCTTTTTTGGTAAAGCCTAATGTTGACTCCCTCCCCCCATTGCCTGCTCCACATCAGTCTCTTTTCCCATCTGCCTGTAAGACTGCAAACAAGTCAACCCACTAATGTCAAAGTAACAGACTGGGAGTGGTAAATGTAATGTAATGACTGAATTTAACATTGTAATGTTAAAATGTTGATATGAGTTAGCTGACTTTATGGAGGTATATTTTCAAAAGCTAAAAAAATCCAAAACACTTTATTCATCTTTAGTTATTCTGTGACCATATACAGTAAAATGTATGTTTGTTACATGCAAAGTGAGGACAGTGATGTAGATGTTTACTTTGTGCTGACTGAAAGCCAAAATTTGCACACATCCTTCCATTCTTCGAATTTGCTTTTGCAGTCTATGGTCTATCTTTAAGCCCATTAGAGTAATGTTTATACAATAACTAGATTTAATTGTTACTTTGAACTCATCTTCACTGTTTGAGACTCATAAGATTGTATTGTTGTTGTTTCATCATTATTAATTAATAATTTCAGTCTTAAATCTACACAGAACTGGAGTATGATTTTGGCATCATCGGATACAGATGGATACATCTAGATTCATCACAAAATGTCAGTCAGATAAGAAATAAGAATAAGAAATTCCAATTCAAAGCAGAAAATAATAAACCAGAGAAATTAACCCGCTCAGTGGTATCGAATGGAGAAAGTAATCAATGGTCACCTGGATTTCATCGTCTGAGTGAAGGGAAAAAAAAGAATGTGAAGATTCTGAACAAAGCCTCGCACAACACAGCACAGCAAACACAGTCAGTGTGCACATCAAATAAAGAGCAGCGAGAACTCAAATATGTGCACACCAATTCATGGTGGAGACGTGAACGGAAGCTTTGCACAGCTGAATGTTGTCTTAAAGTTAGAAAGTATGAGCACACCATATTGTTTTTCTGTCACATCACACTGAAGCCCAGCTGAATGGCTTTGGACCCATATCTGTGTCTCTATTCTATTGGATTCTACTGCACTCATTAACCAGCAGTGTCAAGTTGGCGCAGCGCGAACAAAGAATGATTCATTCACTTCCTTTGATGTGCATGTGCATGTGTGTGTGTGTGTGTGTTTGTGTGTGTGTGTGTAGTTCGCACATCTGTTATCCTGTCAACATATGACACCCGGGTTATACTTCTTACACACACACAAACATAGAAACCTGTACACCATCGCACACAATAATAACAAGTTGCACATCTGCACTCTGATCATGTCCCCGCCAGGCAGGCGTACAATCAAAATTTAACGAGACTGATCCATCACACAACCACTGATGCACACACACACGTAGCACACAGATTATCTAGCTCCATAACTCACCAACCGACTTGTCTTTTAGTAGATAAACCTTGCACGGTGTTCTTTCATGTGCATTTTCATTTCATATGCTTTCTTGCTTCTTTTTTAATACAACTTTAAAGCAAGAGAAGAGAATCGAAGACAGGCAAAACTATGTCCAGAAATTAAAAAAAAACCACATCTTCTACTCTAACACTTCAAATCATATGATCCAACATTTTTGTAGTTTTTTTACTCTTATATGGTACCCTGTTTTCTGTTATCTTACTATCTAGTATATAATGACGAAAACTCTGTGTGTGTGTGTCTGTTCCATGTTTTTCTCCTCACTGACTTGGTCAATCCATGTGAAATTTGGCACAGTGCTAGAGGGTCATGGGAGGATGCGAATGAAGCAATATTACATCAATTGGCAAAAGAAGGACGCTATAGCAACCGACTGAATTGTAAACTTTGAATGGGCATATCTCATGCCCCGTATGTTGTAGAGACATGAAACTTTGCACAGAGATGCCTCTCCTCATGAGGAACATATTTGCCTCAAGAACCCATAACTTCCGGTTATATAGATTTTCCGCCATTTTGAATTTTTTGAAATACACTTAAAATTGATCTCTTCCTAGGAAGTTTGACCAATCTGCATGAAACTCTGTGAACATAATCTAGGGACCAATATCTAA